>NC_042983.1:8472963-8555463 GCF_901001165.1 Salmo trutta | reverse complement strand
TGCCAATTCAAACATCCCCATATAGAATGGAGTTTTCATGAACCACCAACATGAAGTGCCAATTCAAACATCCCCATATAGAATGGAGTTTTCATGAACCACCAACATGAAGTGCCAATTCAAACATCCCCATATAGAATGGAGTTTTCATGAACCACCAACATGAAGTGCCAATTCAAACATCCCCATATAGAATGGAGTTTTCATGAACCACCAACATGAAGCGCCAATTCAAACATCCCCATATAGAATGGAGTTTTCATGAACCACCAATATGAAGTGCCAATTCAAACATCCCCATATAGAATGGAGTTTTCATGAACCACCAACATGAAGTGCCAATTCAAACATCCCCATATAGAATGGAGTTTTCATGAACCACCAACATGAAGTGCCAATTCAAACATCCCCATATAGAATAGAGTTTTTATGAATCACCAACATGAAGCGCCAATTCAAACAGACAGGTTTTCGGTACATCTGTCACATTTGTGTCACAAAACATAATTATGTAGAGTTACCTGTAGGTCATCACTGTTTATGTGTGTGTGTGTGTGTGTGTGTGTGTGTGTGTGTGTGTGTGTGTGTGTGTGTGTGTGTGTGTGTGTGTGTGTGTGTGTGTGCGCATGTGTGCATGCGTGTGTGTGCTCACGCGTTGCGTGTGTGTGTTTGGGTTCATATACAGTAAATGTTTTATTATAAAACACACACAATTGAGAAAAAATGTGTCCTTCAGATTGTAGGTTGGATATGTTTGAAGAATAAAGCAAACTTCGGTAGATCTATTTTTCTTCAGTTTCAAGGCTTGTATTTGGGATCAGTGTGAGATGAAGCACCATTTTGAGCTGCCAGAGACAGAGAACTTGATACTTACATTCGGACCCACTCATATTTTACAAGCAAAGCACAAAGCTGTATATACATTGGAATCTATCGCTAGTGCATTCAACAACAGTAAATTGTTCGTTAATATGATGGCCATAACTGAAACACAGACCCAGGGTTTTGACCAAAGCCTTGTGGGATGAAGGGGGGCCGCCTCAGCTCTAGTATGAGGGATTTAGGAGAGAGATTGACAGAGAGAGAGAGAAAGAGAGAGGAGGCAGATAGGCAGTCAGACTGTTGTGAATGCACAACACGGCAGCACACGACTCATCTCAGCTTTTCAGCAGCCGTCCTGTCTGCTGGGGATGAAGACCTGATGTGTCCCCGAAATAGAACCCTATTCCCTTTATAGTGCACAATATGCTCTGGTCAAAAATAGTGCACTATGTAGGGAATAGGGTGCCATGTGAGACATTACTGTTCTGATTCAACATCTCCCCCTGTGTGTTACAAAATATACTGTGTTCTTCAGTATCCTGGCTTTCAAGCCTTGTCCAGCATCTCACCTCAGGACTTGTTGATTGACAGGCCAGGTGCTCAGACAGACTGACCTGCTGGACAGAGGATGGAGAATGATAGTGCTGGTGCTGCAGCCAAATGGTCAGGGTTGTGTCCCAAATGGAACCCTATTCCCTTTATAGTGCACTACTTTTGACCAGGGCCGTAGGGACTAGTAGTGCACTATAAAAGGGAATAGGGCACCATTCAGGACACATCAT
The DNA here is from genome assembly GCF_901001165.1 of Salmo trutta. Classification (NCBI taxonomy): domain Eukaryota; kingdom Metazoa; phylum Chordata; class Actinopteri; order Salmoniformes; family Salmonidae; genus Salmo; species Salmo trutta. The sequence goes on along the minus strand of NC_042983.1, from coordinate 8,553,859 downwards.
CAACAACATCTCAGGGGGTTTTGTTTGGCAAACTGTACCTGTAATGGGCTTTGCAGCATGATCTCACCCTGTGGAGCTGCTGCATTAACGCTTGGTAGAATAAACTTCGGTGAACTTTCCTGCATCGACACATTAAACCATTATTATGACGTATATATTTTGCCGTCAATCTCTGTGCTCTGCTGACCCCCAACAGGATCAACTCTGCATCAAATCTTTGTATACAAATAAAACATTTGCTTAATATCCATCTCTTTTACATGATGTGCATACCCTGTAGACTCATGTATATGTCTGCACATATTCATTTCATTCTGAAGAATGGGAAAAATAGTTCCAAATTCCAAGTTCATGGTATTCCATCCTTAAGCATTAAACAAACCAACAGGGTTTTAGTATCATAGCAGTCACTGGTGTGTGACAGACAAGCATTGCAGCTCCTTAATCCCACTGGGGACGCCTGCAAAGTCCATTAAAAAAGGCTACACATTGACATGCTGGGAAAGTATCGGGGCTGAGTGAATGAGGATGGTGGTCTACTTGTTTTGATTTCTGTCCTTCACTTCCACTGTGTGCCATCCGGCAGGATCCATACAAAGAGATCAGTGTCTAACTCTATAGGTGTGAAAGAGAGGAACTAACGTGCTCCATGGGCGTACGTGCACTGAAGTACACACACACATACGCACACGCACACCCACACCCACACACATAGCCTAGTGATTAAGCATTGGGCCAGTAAAGGAAAGGTTGCCATCCCAGAGCCATGGTCATGACCCCACGCTCAGTGGGTGGCATATGCAAAAAACACATTTCCAATTCATACGTGTATTAATACACACTTGTGCATGTGAGATAGGGCAAATATAAGCACCTACCAAATGTGTATTATTATTACACAGACACACACTTTCCTGGTCACAATGTGCTATAATAAGGAAAGGTAAAGAAAGAAGAAAAGGTTGCTAGCTGCCATGCCTACAATCAGTCACATGTAGGGCCCCAAACCACAGGTTTCAATCTACAGAGCCTGGTCCTGGGGGCTCCAATCAGAATGCTGCCTTGTGAGTACTGAGGCATGGTTTGATTGAGGAGCTCTTGGACTGGGGAGAGAGGAGAGAGAAGGTCCTCTGCTAGGTCTTATCCTCCAAGATGACACGTCGTACATACCAGATGGATCACCCACTGTCTCCTCCGCATCCTATGTCAAATAACCTGGGTGACAGGGTGGTTTATTCATGACCCCCCTTCCCCACCCCAAACAATCACCTGCATCGTGAAAGCATTTATAAGAGTTAGTAATCTGCACTTGAGCACAAATCCTGAATTATTACCCTTTGTTCTGTCGCCGACAGACTCACTCCTTCCCTTTATCCCTCCACGCCCCCCATCCTTCCCCAGCCCACTCATCTTTTCCCTCATCATATAGAGCAGGGATCATCACCTAGATTCAGATATGTTTGACTAAAACATGATCATTTCAGGCCTTGCTTACATTTGTATACAATCACGTCTCTATTATTGGTGGAAATACTTGGGAACAGATTTCTTAAATTAAAATCACTTGGAGTTGATTTCCTAGGGCGGGCCAAATTCGGAAACACTGATTTACTGTAGAGGGATTCAAAGGGAGAATTGATGGAGCACTGGCCTTTCCACCTCTAGCTACTACCTCTACCCACCTATACCCACATCTACCCACCTCTACCCACCTCTACCCACCTCTATCCACCTCTACCCACCTCTACCCACCTCTACCCACCTCTATCCAACTCTACCCCAGCAGCTCGTAGACACATTTATACTGAGAGATCCCCGCTAGACCCACATATGGCTGTAATATACTGCCTGTCCGTGATGTGTGCGTCTGTGGACACAAAGTTATTGGCTCCCTAAAGCCATTATTGTATCAGCACTGCAGTAACCATTTATCCAACAAAAATTTAATAAACAGTGTACAGGTGGCTGTGTGTGTGTGTGTGTGTGTGTGTGTGTGTGTGTGTGTGTGTGTGTGTGTGTGTGTGTGTGTGCGTGTGCGCGCACATGCGTGCGTACGTGTGAAATCACCTGACCTCAACCCAATTGAGATGGTTTTGGATGAGTTGGACAGCAGAGTGAAGGAAAAGCAGCAAACAAGTGGTGAGCATATGTGGGAACTCCTTCAAGACTGTTGGCAAAGCATTCCAGGTGAAGCTGGTTGAGAGAATGCCAAGAGTGTGCTAAGCTGTCATCAAGGCAAAGGGTGGCTACTTTGAAGAATCTCAAATATAAAATATATTTTGATTTGTTTAAAAGAATTTTGGTTACTACATGATTCCATGTGTTATTTCATAGTTTTGATGTCTTCACTATTATTCTACAATGTAGAAAATAGTAAAGAAATAAAGAAAAACACCAGCGCTGTGAGGAGGAATGGGCCAAAATTCCCCCAACATATTGTGGGAAGCATGTGGAAGGCTACCTGAAACATTTGACCCAAGTTAAACAATTTAAAGGCAATGCTACCAAATACTAATTGAGTGTATGTAAACTTCTGACCCACTGGGAATGTGATGAAAGAAAAAGAAGCTGAAACAAATCATTCTCTCTACTATTAGAGATTCTTAACATTCTTAAAATAAAGTGGTGATCCTAACTGACCAAAGACAGGGAATTTTTTACTAGGATTAAATGTCAGGAATTGTGAAAAACTGAGTTTAAATGTATTTGGCTAAGATGTATGTAAACTTCCGACTTCAACTATATATATATATATATATATATATATATATATATATATATATATATATATATATATATATAAGTCAGTGAACAGAAGAAAAATTTACATTAAATCAATATTTGATGTGACCACCCTTCAAAACAGTATCAATTCTTCTAGGTACACTTGCACACAGTTTCTGAAGGATCTTGTCTTGGCAGGTAGGTTGGCCCAAACATCTTGGAGAACTAACCACAGCTAGGGCATTGAAAATGGGTCGTGGATGGCTATTCCAGCATGACAATGACCCAAAACACACGGCCAAGGCAACAAAGGAGTGGCTCAAGAAGAAAATCTGTGGAGGGAGCTGAAGGTTCGAGTTGCCAAACGTCAGCCTCGAAACCTTAATGACTTGGAGAAGATCTGCAAAGAGGAGTGGGACAACATCCCTCCTGAGATGTGTGCAAACCTGGTGGCCAACTACAAGAAACATCTGACCTCTGTGATTGCCAACAAGGGTTTTGCCACCAAGTACTAAGTCATGTTTTGCAGAGGGGTCAAACGCTTATTTCCCTCATTAAAATGCAAATAATTTTATAACATTTTTGACATGCGTTTTTCAGGATTTTTTTGTTGTTATTCTGTCTCTCACTGTTCAAATAAACTTACCATTAAAATTATAGACTGATAATTTCTTTGTAAGTGGGCAAACGTACAAAATCAGCAGGGGATCAAATACTTTTTTCCCTCACTGTAGCAGAAGGCAGTTTGTTCACTGAAGGGCTGGAGAGCGGTACACAAATGAGTTTATGCCAGCAACGGTGAAGCATGGTGGAGGTTCCTTGCAAGTTTGGGTCTGCATTTCTGCAAATGGAGTTCAGCATTTGGTCAGAATGAATGGTCTCCTCAATGCTGAGAAGTACAGGCAGATACTTATCCATCATGCAATACCATCAGGGAGGCATCTGATTGGCCCAAATGTATTCTGCAGCAAAAGTCATTAAGAACTATGTTCAGCGTAAAAAAGAACAAGGAGTCATGGAAGTGATGGTATGGCCCCCTATAGAACTCTGATCTCAACATCATCAAGTCTGTCTGCAATTACATGAAGAGAGATAATCACCTGAGGCTGCCTACATCCACAGAATAACTGTGGGAAGGAGGTTCTCACCCAGATTTGATGGTACATGGCCCCGTCCATCATCCCTTTGATGCGGTGAAGTTGTCCTGTCCCCTTAGCAGAAAAACACGCCCAAAGCATAATGTTTCCACCTCCATGTTTGACGGTGGAGATGGTGTTCTTGGGGTCATAAGCAGCATTCCTCCTCCTCCATACCCGGCGAGTTGAGTTGATGCCAAGAGCTCCATTTTGGTCTCATCTGACCACAACACTTTCACCCAGTTGTCCTCTGAATCATTCAGATGTTCATTGGCAAACTTCAGACGGGCATGTATATGTGCTTTCTTGAGCAGGGGGACCTTGCGGGCGCTGCAGGATTTCAGTCCTTCACGGCATAGTGTGTTACCAATTGTTTTCTTGGTGACTATGGTCCCAGCTGCCTTGAGATCATTGACAAGATCCTCCTGTGTAGTTCTGGGCTGATTCCTCACCGTTCTCATGATCATTGCAACTCCACGAAGTGAGATCTTGCATGGAGCCCCAGGCCGAGGGATATTGACAGTTCTTTTGTGTTTCTTCCATTTGTGAATAATCGCACCAACTGTTGTCACCTTCTCACCAAGCTGCTTGGCGATGGTCTTGTAGCCCATTACAGCCATGTGTAGGTCTACAATCTTGTCCCTGACATCCTTGGAGAGCTCTTTGGTCTTGGCCATGGTGGAGAGTTTGGAATCTGATTGATTGATTGCTTCTGTGGACAGGTGTCTTTTATACAGGTAACAAGCTGCAGTTAGGAGCACTCCCTTTAAGAGTGTGCTCCTAATCTCAGCTCGTTACCTGTATAAAAGACACCTGGGAGCCAGAAATCTTTCTGATTGAGAGGGGGTCAAATACTTATTTCCCTCATTAAAATGCAAATCAATTTATAACATTTTTGACATGCGTTTTTCTAGATTTTTTTGTTTGTTATTCTGTCTCTCACTGTTCAAATAAACCTACCATTAAAATTATAGACTGATCATTTCTTTGTCAGTGGGCAAACGTACAAAATCAGCAAGGGATCAAATACTTTTTTCCCTCACGGTACATTGCATGAGACTTTTATAAACGTTTTTACATTATGAAGGGGTTGAAATGAATGATTTTTTACTTAGTCTGTAACACCATGGGCCAAATAGCTGACTGTAAATTGCATTGCATTGTATGATGCAAGAAACCACTTTACAAAATACAATGTATTATTATTACCATACAGAGAATTAAACAATGTACGCTACCCCTCTGCCTATTGACTTATTTGCTTATTCAAGCCTGTCTCAAAAATAAAACACTGCCCCTTTAATTAAGATGTAAGCTTTTTACTTGACTGGCTTTTCAAAGACACGTTTTGTGCTCTTGTAGTAAGCACTAATTCCATTGCTGACTTATACTTATCTATAACTGGGCTAATAACTCGCTAACTAGCAAAGCATATCAACAAATGTGCACACGTGTGGTTCTGCGCTCTGAATGATTGAAAGACCCCTACCCGTTGCACTCTGGGTCTGCCTCGAACATAATCTCAGAATACATTTTGCAAAGTTAGATTTGTTTTGGTTTGTTGCATTGAAAAGGGGATGATATAATGTTGATTCGATCACAGAAAAACACGTTAATCTATGTAGTGCAAACTAATGGGGCGAACTCAGTAAAATTATCTTGCAGAGACTCTCTGTGCAGAGACTCTTGCAGAGGGGTAGTCTCTGCACAGCATGGCATTTCATCTGCGTGGCAGTCCTGAGGGAGGTGCACAGCCGCTCACGCGAGCAGTTTAGAGGGAACATTGGTTCGGAGTGATCAGCCAATGATCAGAGAGTATTGTCTTCGTCAATTTCGGTTGCCTATTGTTTGTAAACCAAAGAATAATGCAATATCCAGGACCCAAGACCATGATTTATACCAGGACATTGGTCCCAAGATCCAGACCCAGACCCAGTGAGTAGAGACCATGACAAGTTAAAGACCGAAATGTATCTCAAGACCAAGACCACTTGATCATGAGTCCATGGGCCCTTTCTTAAATTGTAAGAAACTCAAGTAGAGTAATCTCAAGTACAGTGCAGTACAGTAGAGCACAATACAGTAGAGTACAGTGGAGCACAGTACAGTAGAGTACAGTAGAGGACAGTACAGTAGAGTACAGTAGAGGACAGTACAGTAGAGTACAGTAGAGGACAGTACAGTAGAGTACAGTAGAGGACAGTACAGTAGAGTACAGTAGAGCACAATACAGTAGAGTACAGTGGAGCACAGTAGAGGACAGTACAGTAGAGTACAGTAGAGGACAGTACAGTAGAGTACAGTAGAGGACAGTACAGTAGAGTACAGTAGAGGACAGTACAGTAGAGTACAGTAGAGCACAGTAGAGGACAGTACAGTAGAGTACAGTAGAGGACAGTACAGTAGAGTACAGTAGAGGACAGTACAGTAGAGTACAGTAGAGCACAGTAGAGGACAGTACAGTAGAGTACAGTAGAGGACAGTACAGTAGAGTACAGTAGAGGACAGTACAGTAGAGTACAGTAGAGCACAGTACAGTAGAGTACAGTAGAGGACAGTACAGTAGAGTACAGTAGAGGACAGTACAGTAGAGTACAGTAGAGGACAGTACAGTAGAGTACAGTAGAGGACAGTACAGTATGGTACAGTAGAGGACAGTACAGTAGAGTACAGTAGAGGACAGTACAGTAGAGTACAGTAGAGGACAGTACAGTAGAGTACAGTAGAGGACAGTACAGTATGGTACAGTAGAGGACAGTACAGTACAGTAGAGGACAGTAGAGGACAGTACAGTAGAGTACAGTAGAGGACAGTACAGTAGAGTACAGTAGAGCACAGTACAGTATGGTACAGTAGAGGACAGTACAGTAGAGTACAGTAGAGGACAGTACAGTAGAGTACAGTAGAGGACAGTACAGTAGAGTACAGTAGAGGACAGTACAGTATGGTACAGTAGAGGACAGTACAGTAGAGTACAGTAGAGGACAGTACAGTAGAGTACAGTAGAGGACAGTACAGTATGGTACAGTAGAGGACAGTACAGTAGAGTACAGTAGAGGACAGTACAGTAGAGTACAGTAGAGGACAGTACAGTAGAGTACAGTAGAGGACAGTACAGTATGGTACAGTAGAGGACAGTACTGAGGACCCGGCTACCCCTGAGAGCTCGGAGTGTACCTCCAAACCCACCATCTGTAAACAGCCTTGCATTCTCATCATGGACTCGTTACGTGGCCCTGCCAGATCTTCGGTAGTTAAAACATTACGAGAGTACCTGGAGGTGGAGTGGGAGGTGAGGAAAGGAAGTCAGAGGAGTCAGAGGAGTTTACAGTAGAGGACAGTACAGTAGAGCACAGTAGAGGACAGTACAGTAGAGTACAGTAGAGGACAGTACAGTAGAGTACAGTAGAGGACAGTACAGTAGAGTACAGTAGAGGACAGTACAGTATGGTACAGTAGAGCACAGTACAGTAGAGCACAGTACATTAGAGTAGAGTACAGTAGAGTATTTTTATTTATTTTTATTTCACCTTTAAGCAAAGCAGTGTGACACAAACAACAATACGGAGTTACATATGGAATAAACAAACGTACAGTCAATAACACAATAGAAAAGTCTATATACAGTGTGTGCAAATGAGGTAAGATTAGGGAGGTAGGGCAATAAATAGGCCGTAGTGGCGAAGTAATTACAATTTAGCAATTAAACACTGGAGTGATAGATGTGCAGAAGATGAATGTGCAAGTAGAGATACTGGGGTGCAAAGGAGAAGAAAAAAAAGGACAATATGGGGATGAGGTAGTTGGGTGGCCTTTTTACAGGTGGGCTATATACAGGTGCAATGATCTGTAAGAGCAGCTGATGCTTAAAGTTAGTGAGGGAGATAATGAGTCTCCAGCTTTAGTGATTTTTGCAGTTCGTTCCAGTCATTGGCAGCAGAGAACTGGAAGGAAAGGCGGCCAAAGAAAGAATTGGCTTTTGGGATGATTTATATACCTACTGGAGCGGGTGCTACGGGTGGGTGCTGCTATAGCGACCAGTGAGCTGAGATAAGGCGGGGCTTTACCTAGCAAAGACTTATAGATGACCTGGAGCCAGTGGGTTTTGTGACAAATATGAAGCGAGGGCCAGCCAATGAGAGCATACAGGTCGCAATGATGGGTAGTATATGGGGCTTTGGTGACAAAACGGATGGCACTGTGATAGACTGCATCCAATTTGCTGAGTAGAGTGTTGGAGGCTATTTTGTAAATGACATCGCTGAAGTCGAGGATCGGTAGAATGGTCAGTTTTACGAAGGTATGTTTGGCAGCATGAGTGAAGGAGGCTTTGTTGCGAAATAGGAAGCCGATTCTAGATAAAATTTTGTATTGGAGATGCTTAATATGAGTCTGGAAGGAGAGTTTACAGTCTAACCAGATACCTAGGTATTTGTAGTTGTCCACATATTTTAAGTCAGAACCGTCCAGAGTAGTGATGCTGGGCGGGCAGGTGCAGGCAGCGGTCGGTTGAAGAGCATGCATTTAGTTTTACTTGCATTTAAGAGCAGTTGGAGGCCACGGAATGAGAGTTGTATGGCATTGAAGCTCATCTGGAGGTTAGTTAACACAGTGTCCAAAGAAGGGCCAGAAGTATACAGTAAAGAACAGTAGAGTAGGATACAATACAACAGAGCACAGTACAGTACAGTAGAGCACAATACAGTACAATAGAGTACAGTTTTGGCTCTTGGAGGGTTGGAGCCCCCCTTCTGGTTATGCATCTCAATAGTCTACACTTGTGTGCGCTTGTCCACTATCCACATGGTGGTCCTCTGTAGCTCAGTAGGTAGAGCATGGCTCATACAACTTTAAATTGGAGATAGCCTCGATGGCACTGCACGTGCTGTCAAAGACTTCATCATGGCACAGATACAAAGATGAGATCTCTATATATCTCTATGGTGTCAATTGTTTTGGTAAACTGTGACTGTTTTGGTTTGGACAATTTTGACTTATTTTGGACTTTTAAGAATCTCCATAGCTAATATATGTCTGGCTATCTTTCATTTGGACAGATGTACATCCCAGCAAACATATATTTTAGTCCCAAAACCATACTTACATTTCTTGAGATTTTTAGTAGTGACACTTGATAAAAATACATTAAGATTTACCAACTTCATCACTCATTTTCTCCAAAATGTTTGCAGACAGACTACTCACCATGTGACCGTAGTAGAGCGGTGTGAAATCCCATCACCTGGTGATAGTTGTAGGGCTGTGGTTTAAGGCACAATCATTCCTCAGTCTTTTAAAGTATGTGTTTCCAAAGTGACATCAAAATTAGGGACAGCGTTTTCCTGAGAAAGATTCGTAAAAATAAAAACAAATAATAATTGGACCGGTATCTTTCAATGTAATAGTAGAACAACTGAAGATGTCATATGGAAATAATAGTGTTACATGATTATACTTTTTATGTATCATGAATTGCTTTATTTTCAAACATAAAGTTTTGGGTTTGGGACAGCCAGCTCTCAATAGAAATATGGGTATTAAATATGGGTACTAACAATGACTTTGTATATTAATTTATCAATATGTTTGTTATTACCTTGGAGTTTTTTCAAACATATGATGGAAATCAATGTCCTAAGATTGGAGACTTAACTGTTATTTAAAATTTGTTTTTTTTGGACAGCTATTTATCTCACTTCTGTAGAATCACCCATATAGAGAACATGCATTTGAACAAGCCAAAGGTGTGTAGTATGTTAGGGCAGCACACATGTAAAACATGCACATGGAGGAAATCAAATGTTTCTGAGGCAGAGCCAAGTTGACTTCTGTGTGGGAAAGTAAAGGGATCTCAGACCAATATGCACATTATCCGACACAGAATCATCTGCAATCATGTAATATCGTATCTATGTTTTACAACTCATATATAATGGACCACAGTGAAGACAAGGATAATAACATGCTGTACAGTATGTGCTTGAGTCAAAGAGGAGATGGATGCTGTGTTCCAGTCTCCAGTGTAGAGACAACGTGTCCTTGGTGGAAAATGACAGCACAATTCACCATAACTTACTTTGGCTAGTATATCATACTACATATTTACTATTTTATGTGTTTTGATACTTTTGTATAATGTTTGGCCCATGCCTATTATTATACTGAATGCTGTCTTTTTAATACATTGTGTCCAACCGGAACAATGTACAATATTAATAACCCAACTTAAAACCCCAATAGCTAGACCCAAATCCATAACGATGAAAACTATACCAATGCTCTTTTAAAGACACACATATGGTTTTGTTCTATCTTTCGGTTCTGCGATTGGCTTATAGGCATACAACACATAACATGTTATCAGTGAAGGAAGGCTTTGGGGCACATTTGAATGGTAACGCATGTTTTGAAAAATCTGCAAGCCCACATAAGTGAAGCACAGCATGACTCTAAATCTGCGTTCTCTTTGTGTCAACGAGTCTCTTTGTGTTGAGAAAATAAATAGAACAGACAGACTGCACACCTCGGGAGATTCCCAGGGCCCTTCTGGAGTCAGCAACGTTAGTTTGTCATTAATAAACACTTACGATTCCCGCCACTACCTCCCCCCCCCCACCCCCTCTCCCTGCTGTAGGAGATGGATCATTCTAGCTCTTATTTGGGACTGGGGTGTCACTGAGCTTCTGAGTTGCCTTCAGGGAAGCAAGAGAGACAATAATAGTTTTGTTGAGCTATTGAACTGATAGAGGGACCAATCCGTTAAGGAATCGCTGAAATTGAACCCTCTTTGCCTGATGCACTTTGGTTGTTTTTAGAACAGGTCCTCGACTAACCTGTACCCCCGCACATTGACTCGGTACCAGTACCCCCTGTATATAGCCTCGTTATTGTTATTTTATTGTGTTACCTTTAGTCAAATTTTTACTTTAGTTTATTTAGTAAATATTTTCTTAACTATTTCTTGAACTGCATTGTTGGTTAAGGGCTTGTAAGTAAGCATTCCACTGAAAAGTCTACACCTGTTGTATTCGGCGCAAGTGAGAAATACAATTTCATTTGATTTGAGAGCAAACAGAGAAAGTCATAATGTGTGCTACAGTATCGACTAGTATGGTGGCAGTAGCCTGCTACTGTCTCACTGAGCCTCACTAACACTTTTGTCATTCAGTATACTACCTAGGTCTTTAGTGGCCAAGCAAGCCGGAGTGGGAAAGAGCAATTGCCAAATAATAAGTGTGTATTAGGACCTGGGGGTCAGGGTTCTCATGGTCCAGGGGGAACATAACAATACTGCAGGTAGTTTGGTCCAACTAGACCTTTACCACCAGGGCAATCCCACTGCCAAGATAGACTTTATTGATTTTTGGAGATGAGGAACGCTGTCGTAATGATTCAATATATTTGTACACAAATTACACAAATCTGTTTTAAGAAACGTCACATCAGTTTCCCATGTGGACTCTTTTACAGTAACACAGCATGCGTTTAGGATGCAGCGCGAAATGAAAGGGCAAGATGAAAATGGGATATTTGCTCTTTGGCATAAACAAACAACATGTGTTTTCCATAGTCAACTGGAAAACACAGAATTTGTGGTTATTCTGAAGATCTCAGTTTTAACTCTTGAAGTTTTCCATTGGTTCGCCGTGCTCGGTGTGAGGCTATGGTGTGAGGATGAGCTATAACATCAGCATTATTGCCTCGCAAAATCATTAGGTACATAGCATACATTATTCTGGCATTCTTTCTGCATTGAGCTGCCACTGAACTAAGTAGAACACCATGCTAATGGTATATCCATTGAGTCGGCAAGAACTTAATGGATGTTTAAAGCATTACTTAAGGTTGAATGCTTCAAACCCAGTTATCTGATCTTTGCAGAGCGAGATTGCTTTCCAGCCCAGATACTCACATGTTGGACTGGCCTACAACTGGACCTCCTGCTCCCTGCCAGCCTGTTGGGCCTAAACCCTGACTCCTGACCTTGTGTCCATCATGGGAGTCCACGTTGTTATGATGGATGGTTGTTCTCGGAGCTGGCCTGTTCAGGATCCAGATTCTACTGGTGGTTCACAGCTGATTTATGACAGTCTGTGGTCACTGTTAGATAACTACCTGTAGATTACTTACTGAGGCTCCCCTTCCATGCTGAGCTGTTTGGTCTTTATGGATCTTTATGGCTGTAGCAGCAGGCTTCAAGCAGGGGGTGTAGGGAGAAAGAAAGAGACAGGCCAATGCCCGATTCTTCTGGGGGAAAGTTCATCAGACTAGCAGTCCGCTTCCTTTCCTCCACCTCCACTTCCTGATCTTCTGACCTCTGACCACTAAGAGGATCGGGGCAGTGTTTTAATGGACCTGTAAACCATACAATAAGTAAACAATGTATCCTTTATCGCTTCTTGTAATTGGCCAGCAGTCCCTTGTAAAATAAGTCCTCTGACCTCAATGGGACTTCCTGAAGGTTAAATAAAGATATATATATATATATATATATATATATATTTACATGTTAGTCATTTAGCAGACAGTTAGTGCATTCATCTTAAGGTAGCTAAGAGAGACACCTGTATATCACATTCATGGCAAGTAATGTTTTTTCCTCAATAACTAGCTATCAGAAAAGTCAGTGCTAGTAAGAAAAGACAAGTGTGAGTGTTTGTTCATTCCTTTCTTTGTTTATTACATTTAATAGCAATGTTTGCTATTTAGGTACGGTATTACCAGTAGTTACTCTATTCTATAAACTGGGTGGTTCAAGCCCTGAATGCTGATTGGCTGACAGCCGTGGTATATCAGACCGTATACCACGGGTATGACAAAACATTTATTTTTACTGCTCTACTCACATTGGTAACCAGTTTATAATAGCAATAAGGCACCTCGGGGTTTGTGATATATGGCCAATATACCACGGCTAAGGGCGTGTTGCGTTGCGTTGTGCCTAAGAACAGCCCTTAGCCGTGGTATACTGACCATATCCCACATGCCCTCGGGCCTTATTGCTTAACCCTTGTGTAGTCTTAACATTCTGTATACTCCCCGTGTCCTAAGGATAAAAAATGACCTGCCTTCTCTAAACCCCTAAAATAAAGTAGCTTAATTTAATTTTAAACCCCAAATAAATTTTTGCATGAAGAAACAACCTGTCATTCATCACAAATTTTGTGAATATCTGGGTTTTCCCTCTTCTGTCACGGTTGTCGTCTGGAATGGAGGACCAAAACGCAGCAGGAATGTGGATGCTCATCTTAATTTATTTATAAAGTAAAGTGAAATCCAAAATAATAAACACGGAAAAACGCACGAACAACAAAACAGTCTTGTCAGGCTTACATACGCAAAACAAGAGACAATCTCCCACAAACACTAAACCAAACCCATACCCATATATAGGACTCTCAATCAGAGGCAACGAGAAAGCACCTGCCTCCAATTGAGAGTCCAACCCCCCCATTAACCTAAACATAGAAATAAAACTAACTAGACTAAACATAGAAATACATTAACAAGGAACAGTGCCCAAAAACCCCGGAATACATAAATCAAATACCCTTCTACAAAAACACCACCCCGAACCACATAAAACAAATACCCTCTGCCACGTCCGGACCAAACTATAATAACAAATAACCCTTATACTGGTCAGGACGTGACATCAACACAATGTAGAAAGACTACACTCATTTTTATTACAACACACCAGTCATAATTGTTTTCTTTACTAAAGTAGAGGTTTATTATTATTATTATTATTATTGCTAAAGGTACTGCATACAGTGCCTTGCGAAAGTATTCGGCCCCCTTGAACTTTTCGACCTTTTGCCACATTTCAGGCTTCAAACATAAAGATATAAAACTGTAATTTTTTGTGAAGAATCAACAACAAGTGGGACATAATCATTTAACAAATAAAAAACTGAAAAATTGGCCGTGCAAAATTATTCACTTTTTCTAATGTTGGGGCCACTTTAGGAAAAGTCATCAAATTTCAAGTTGAAAAAATTTCATTTAGGGGGTTTTCTCTGCTGTTAAACATAGTGGTGGGTCATGTTTGACCGTTAAAAACAAACACAAGGGTTAAATATAATGCAACTCATAGCAATTATGTTATTCTGAAATGTAGTATGCTGTAAAACTTAAGTGTATGCATAAACATGCTCCCACAATAGTATTTAATGTCCATCTGTGCATACAGCTGCACAGTTAAAGGGCTACATTTCACATTTTGTGGACCACTAATCTCGCCCACCAGCCGGCTCTCTTTCTGTCGAGACGTCTGGTTTCAGAACACCTCAGAACGGGACTTGAATGGCAGTCTATGGCAGGAGTGGTGGAAAGAGTGACCAGTTTTAATTACTGATCTCTCAGTCCATTACTATCCAGCACCCCCCCTCTTTGTCGATTTCAAAGGGCGAGCAGCGCAAGTAATGGGCTAAACAAGGAAGTGTCGTGACGTGACTATCATTAATGTGATGACATGCTATTTATCGAATAATTAACTATGTTTAATTATTACGTGATTAAATTAAGCATGTAACAATTAACTCATTAGTAACCTGGGGTACCACAGGAAAAGTTTGCTTAATGAGTTACCGTTTCCCGAATGAACTCAAGAATATATCAGTGGGGTTTTCACTAGTTACCACAGCCACAAAGTCAGAATTGACTATATATTAATGTAAACAAAAATTTGCTTTTTGGTCTTAATTTAAGGTTAGGGTTATGTTTAAATCATAATTATGATTTTGTGACTGTGGTAACAAGTGGCGACCCCTTCCCAGGCTTGCTCCCCTCCATTTTAACCACACCTCGTTCAAGTCCCAATTTGTGGCACAGTGTTACCAGGCTCTATGCGCCAGTAATTCGAGCCTGAGGACAAGGTTAGTGGACCACCAACAGGCTACCAGACCTGTCCCAAGGTAGACATCAATCATGTGGGGTTTCTATCCCCTGTCTGGTGGCAGGGCCTGTTATTCCCCTGAAATGAGGACAAAGCCCTTTATTCAGACAGACCGCCTCATCCCCTGTCACCCCAGCCCCCTGCAGCCTGTCACACACACACACACCCAGCCCCCCCCCCCCCACCTGTCACCCTCAGTTAACGTGTAGAGGTCAAGGGGGTCAGATGGTCATCATTTGGATGTCTGTCATCATTTCAGATGATTATAAGGTTGACAGTGTGTGGATCAATAAATGTATAACACAGTACAATTTGATGTCATTTATGAAGGTAATGTTCCTAAAATGAAATGTTTAATGGCAGAATTCATTATTTTACTCATGTTGTATGTTGTTTGGCGCAACTGTAGCATTACATTGAAATTTACACCGATAGCATAATGCACAATAGTTCTGTTGTCTCATACCAGGACCATCCTTGGGACTCCTACACATTGTGTTTTCTGGAACATTCTCATCTCATCCATACATAATCAATTTAGGAGCGAGACGTTTTTGTTGTTGTGTCAATATGAATGTGTGTGTGTATGTGAGTATGTGTGTGTAGGAAGAGGAGTTGACGGGGCTTGCTGGCAGTAGTTCATAAGCATGACTTGTCCTCTATTTAGCACTGTGCTGGATTACTGACACTGGGGATGGAGAAATGCAGCTGAAAGGAAGTAGTGATAAGAAGAAGCAGACAAAAAAAGACCAAACGGGAGGGAGGGAGACTGGAGACTGGGAGGGTGGGGGACTGGAGACTGAGACTGGAGACTGGGGTAGGTGGGAGACTGGAGACTGGGGTGGGTGGGAGACTGGAGACAGGAGTGGGAGGGAGACTGGAGACTGGGGTGAGTGGAGGGGTGGAGACAGGAGACTGGGGTGGGAGACTGGAGATTGGAGACTTGGGTGGGTGGGTGGGTGGTTGGGAGACTGGAGACTGGGGTGAGTGGGTGGGTGGGTGGAGACTGGAGACTTGGGTGGGTGATTGGGAGACTGAGGTGGGTGGGTGGGAGAATGGAGACTGGGGTGAGTGGGTGGGAGACTGGAGTCTGGAGACTTGGGTGGGTGATTGGGAGACTGAGGTGGGTGGGAGACTGGAGACTTGGGTGGGTGGTTGGGACACTGGGGACCGGGGTGGGTGGGAGGGATACTGGAGACTGGGATGGGTGGGTGGGTGCCTGGGGGACTGGAGACTGGGATGGGTGGGTGGGTGGGTGGGAGGGGGACTGGAGACTGGGATGGGTGGGTGGGTGGGTGGGTGGGAGACTAGAGACTGGGGTGGGTGGGTGGGGGACTGGAGACTGGGATGGGTGGGTGGGTGGGTGGGTGGGAGGGGGACTGGGGACTGGAGACTGGGATGGGTGGGTGGGTGGGAGACTAGAGACTGGGGTGGGTGGGGGGTGGGCATAAAGAGATGGCTTTGCCGCAAAATGAAATATCAGGACTGATGGAGAGGCAGGGGAAAAAGAGGAAACCAGCAGCAAATCAGGTGGAACCCAAAAGGCAATTTCGAGAGGGTGAATTTTCAGGAGATCTCTATTCAATCTTATATGAAAGGAAAGGTTCCAAGCTTTATTAAAGGGGACAGTGCAATTTCAATGTCAATTTTATAAACAGTTTGAGAAATAAGCACATACATTAGGGATTTATTTCCAGTTATCTTTTTAAATAGATTTCAGATCTGAGAATATTGCAGCAACACATTTTGCCAAAAGAGAACCAACCATGGCAATAATGGCCCATCAGAATAAAAATAAACTGGTTTTCCATCATTCCTTCCTGGTTTTCAAATAGCTTTTCCCTTAGCTTGCTGCCTCTCTCTCCCCCATTCTCCATGTACTTGAGGACGGCATCAGTCATGTTACTGATAGATTGTGATAGATATTGATGAGGTATTTGTATGACACAGACATACTGTGGCTGTGGTGGGATAGAGGGAGGAGCTCAGCTGTTCCAATGTACACTACAATTACTCATCCCCTTCCTGACCATCCTGGACAGGAGACTGAAGGTGATCGAGCCCTTGCCACCCTCCCCTCCCCCAACATTGTCCAGATCTCTCATTTACATTGGCTGCCATAACCGAAATGAAGCTAATTTCTCCCACGAATAGACCCATGATCTCTCCTTTGTCCTGTCCACAACCTCCCATTCATTTCCCCCAAGAGAGTAGGCAAAAGAGTAAAAGGGAGAGCTGAATCCTTGGCCCAGACAGGCTGTGGAGAATGGCCCATGAAGACTGCTGGAGCCTGAATGGGGTTGGGGATGCTGAGGTGGGGATGAGGATGGGGATCCCCCTATAACTCTGGCTCTGCTCTGCTAAGATGCCCCCCTCAGCCAATGTTTGTCTCGTCCATCTATGATAGTATTTCTGATAGTCGCCCTGATCGTTGCTCTATTCGATAACCTCCGAGCGAGCCTCGTTTTATGCCTATGTATGAGCCAGACACCGGCTGTATTCCAATTTATGGTTCACATGAACCTTTTCACTTCCAATGTTACTTAACATTTTTACTTCCACTGTTTCTTGTTTAATAATAAAGCTTTGCGACTGAAGACTTGTTGACAGCTTGAATCCTCGGCTTAGCCCTCCCTTGCGCTTAGTGGGGCAAACGACATCACATTTCGACATTAGCTCATGGTCTACAGACTGGAAGACATATGGTTAATCTAGACAGGAATAAAGCCTGACAAATAGTAGTAGTCTGTCTCCTCTCCTACCTGTGTCACATGAATAAGTCATCAGTTCAACACTGGAACACACAGTGTGAACTGCATTGCGCTTCCAAAGGCTTCTCTCTTTCTGTAGAGCTTAAAACTGGAGCAGATATGGGGAAGGTCTCAGTAGGTATTTAGAAAGTTGCATATTCCACTAACTATCCGTTTATGTGTCATGAGCTAATGATATACTCGAGAATACAGAATCCACAAACTAATGTTCCACACTAGTGTTTAATGTAGTATTTGGAACATTGTGGGTTCAAAATGAAATTGAAAAATATTGATACTCTTGTTACATGTTTAGATGTTCTTAATTGTAAGCTATAAAAATAAAGTGAGTCGCACACTCTATATATATATATCTATATACAGTGGGGGAAAAAAGTATTTGATCCCCTGCTGATTTTGTATGTTTGCCCACTGAAAAAGAAAAAAATATAGAGAAAAACGCATGTCAAAAATTTTATAAATTGATTTGCATTTTAATGAGGGAAATAAGTATTTGACCCCCTCTCAATCAGAAAGATTTCTGGCTCCCAGGTGTCTTTTATACAGGTAACAAGCTGAGATTAGGAGCACACTCTTAAAGGGAGTGCTCCTAACTGCAGCTTGTTACCTGTATAAAAGACACCTGTCCACAGAAGCAATCAATCAGATTCCAAACTCTCCACCTGGCCAAGACCAAAGAGCTCTCCAAGGATGTCAGGGACAAGATTGTAGACCTACACAAGGCTGGAATAGGCTACAAGACCATCGCCAAGCAGCTTGGTGAGAAGGTGACAACAGTTGGTGCGATTATTTGCAAATGGAAGAAACACAAAAGAACTGTCAATATCCCTCGGCCTGGGGCTCCATCCAAGATCTCACCTCGTGGAGTTGCAATGATCATGAGAACGGTGAGGAATCAGCCCAGAACTACACGGGAGGATCTTGTCAATGATCTCAAGGCAGCTGGGACCATAGTCACCAAGAAAACAATTGGTAACACACTACGCCGTGAAGGACTGAAATCCTGCAGCTCCCACAAGGTCCCCCTGCTGAAGAATACATATACATGCCCGTCTGAAGTTTGCCAAGGAACATCTGAATGATTCAGAGGACAACTGGTGAAAGTGTTGTGGTCAGATGAGGCCAAAATGGAGCTCTTTGGCATCAACTCAACTCGCCGTGTTTGGAGGAGGAGGAATGCTGCCTATGACCCCAAGAACACCATCTCCACCGTCAAACATGGAGGTGGAAACATTATGCTTTGGGGGTGTGTTTCTGCTAAGGGGACAGGACAACGTCACCGCATCATTTGACGGGGCCATGCACTGTCAAATCTTGAGTGAGAACATCCTTCCCTCAGCCAGGGCATTGAAAATGGGTCGTGGATGGGTATTCCAGCATGACAATGACCCAAAACACACGGCCAAGGCAACAAAGGAGTGGTTCAAGAAGAAGTACATTAAGGTCCTGGAGTGGCCTAGCCAGTCTCCAGACCTTAATCCCATAGAAAATCTGTGGAGGGAGCTGAAGGTTCGAGTTGCCAAACGTCAGCCTCGAAACCTTAATGACTTGGAGAAGATCTGCAAAGATGAGTGGGACAAAATCACTCCTGAGATGTGTGCAAACCTGGTGGCCAACTACAAGAAACGTCTGACCTCTGTGATTGCCAACAAGGGTTTTGCCACCAAGTACTAAGTCATGTTTTGCAGAGGGGTCAAATACTTATTTCCCTCATTAAAATGCAAATCAATTTATAACATTTTTGACATGCGTTTTTCTGGATTTTTTTGTTGTTATTCTGTCTCTCACTGTTCATATAAACCTACCATTAAAATTATAGACTGATCATTTCTTTGTAAGTGGGCAAACATACAAAATCAGCAGGGGATCAAATACTTTTCCCCCCCACTGTATATATATATATACAGTTGAAGTCGGAAGTTTACATACACTTAGGTTGGAGTCATTAAAACTCATTTTTCAAACACTCCACAAATTTCTTGTTAACAAACTATTATTTTGCCAAGTCGGTTAGGACATCTACTTTGTGCATGACACAAGTAATTTTTCCAACAATTGATTACAGACAGATTATTTCAATTATAATTCATTGTATCACAATTCCAGTGGGTCAGAAGTTTACATACACTAAGTTGACTGTGTCTTTAAACAGCTTGGAAAATTCCAGAAAATTATGTCATGGCTTTAGAAGCTTCTGATAGGCTAACTGACATCATTTGAGTCAATTGGAGGTGTACCTGTGGATATATTTCAAGGCCTACCTTCAAACTCAGTGCCTCTTTGCTTGACATCATGGGAAAATCAAAAGAAATCAGCCAAGACCTCAGAAAAACAATTGTACACCTCCACAAGTCTGGTTCATCCTTGGGAGCAATTTCCAAACACCTGAAGGTACCACGTTCATCTATGCAAACAATAGTATGCAAGTATAAACACCATGGGACCACGCAGCCGTCATATCGCTCAGGAAGGAGACACGTTCTGTCTCCTAGAGAAGAACGTACTTTGGTGCGAAAAGTGCAAATCAATCCCAGAACAACAGCAAAGGACCTTGTGAAGATGCTGGAGGAAACAGGTACAAAATAATTTATATCCACAGTAAAACAAGTCCTATCTCAACATAATCTGAAAGGCCACTCAGCAAGGAAGAAGCCACTGCTCCAAAACCACCATAAAAAAAACAGATTATGGTTTGCAACTGCACATGGGGACAAAGATCGTACTTTTTGGAGAAATGTCCTCTGGTCTGATGAAACAAAAATAGAACTGTTTTGCCATAATGACCATCGTTATGTTTGGAGGGAAAAGGTCGAGGCTTGCAAGCCGAAGAACACCATCTCAACCGTGAAGCATGGGGGTGGCAGCATCATGTTGTGGGGGTGCTTTGCTGCAAGAGGGACTGGTGCACTTCACAAAATAGATGGCATCATGAGGTAGGAAAATTATGTGTATATATTGAAGCAACATCTCAAGACATCAGCCAGGAAGTTAATGCTTGGTTGCAAATGGGTCTTCCAAATGGACAATGACCCCAAGCATACTTCCAACGTTCTGGCAAAATGGCTTGGTATTGGTCATGGTATTGGAAAGACCATCACAAAGCCCTGACCTCAGTCCTATAGAAAATTTGTGGGCAGAACTGAAAAAGTGTGTGCGAGCAAGGAGGCCAAAAAACCTGACTCAGTTACACCAGCTCTGTCAGGAGGAATGGGCCACAATTCACCCAACTTATTGTGAGAAGCTTGTGGAAGGCTACCCGAAACATTTGACCCAAGTTAAACAATTTAAAGGCAATGCTACCAAATACTAATTGAGTGTATTTAAACTTCTGACCCACTGGGAATGTGATGAAAGAAATACAAGCTGAAATAAATCACTCTCTCTACTATTATTCTGACATTTCACATTCTTAAAATAAAGTGGTGATCCTAACTGACCAAAGACAGGGTATTCTTACTAGGATTAAATGGCAGGAATTGTGACAAACTGAGTTAAAATGTATTTGGCTAAGGTGTATGTAAACTTCCGACTTCAACTGTATATAAACTCCTGGTAATTTATTGGGTAAAACACCAAGAAGGAACAGTGATGCCGAAACGTTGGTGCTTTACCCATATATATATATATATAGAAAGAGAGAGAGAGAGAGAGAGAGAGAGAGAGAGAGAGACTCTCTTTGTTTTTATAGCTTCCAGTTTATTCACTGTTAGTCAGCACCTCTACACTAAATAATGTTCTCTGGGGGTGCTCCAGTTTTTTTTATCAGATGTTCATAATTAAAACACTGAGATGATGAGTTGTCTATGGCATAGGGTGCACTAGAGGTAATCATTACATAATGTACATTAGTTTTTTGTCATCCCAGCAATTAAGAGAAAAAGGCAGCGGAACTTAAAAAGGATGTATTGTCTTTTCGATGTACTGTCTTTCATTGAATCAAATGAACTGAAGTTTTCTGTATGAGCGTTGAGCTTGCTTGTTATTAGCCTGAGCTGTCCTGTGTCCCAGGGTGTCTGTGTGGATGTTGCCCTGCTCAAAAGTACAAAACTATATAGGGAATAAAATGACATTTGGGACACAGTCTGACTGTGGTATTTCCCTGGCTGTCAGACTGTCGTCTCTGGGATGAGGTTGGACAGAGATCAGGTCTCAGGGGTCACACTTGTCACATTTTACCCAGGAGGTCCCAACTGCCCAGCTTTGACGTGGCTCACATTGCCACATTCTACACACTCTACTCACTCTGGTTACGGCCCAAACCGCACCCTAGTCCCTATATAATACACTACTTTAGTCCATAGTCCAATTTAAACATTGCCCTTTGAAATGTCAGCAGTTAGGGGTCAGGGTTGGTTCATAGTTTCCCTGGGTGCAGGTTAAATATGTTTCATTGGCTCCATTAGTGGAGAGTAATCAGACCGTTTAGAGTCCCCCAATAAAGTTCTCATTCAGCAGCCCTATCTGTGCTCCATAGACCCCTCTATTCACTGTTGAGCCCTTTGTCGGTAGCCAGTCAGGAGGAAATTGTTTACTTGTCTCTACATGTTTTGTTTGTTTATAGGGAGATGTGTTGGCACTCAGTCCCTGATGTTTAAAATGAGCCATATCTGAGCCAATAGAAAAACATACAGAGCTGAGAGAGATAAATATATCGAGAGGCATATTCAGCTGTTAATGTTTTAACAGGCTCTGCCTTTCAATCACCCTGAACTGTAAAATGAAATGTAGGCCTTACGTCAGATTGTCTTAATTTTCTTCTCTTTATACAAGGGATGGACAGGGAAATTATTTAGTAATACAACCTACCAACATTTATTGTAAACATATCCATAGCCAGGGTTGGGTAGGTTACTTTCTAAATGTAATCTGTCACTGTTACTAGTTACCTGTCCAAAATTGTAATCAGTAACGTAACTTCTGGATTGCCCAAACTCAGTAACGTAATCTGATTACATTCTGTTACTTTTAGATTACTTTCCCCTTAAGAGGCATTACAAGGAGACAAAAATGTATGATACCAATTGAATGACTTCTATTACAGGATAAATCTATGTTAAAGTTTACATTGCTGGCCATACATGGATGTTACATTTTACTTTATGGGCTGGGTATGTAGGCTTCTTCTAACTCATCATTTTCTACTACCGTAATTTCCGGACTATTAAGTGCACCTGAATATAAGCCGCACCCACTGAATTAAAAAAATATATATATTTTGAACATAAATAAGCCGCACATGTCTATAAGCCGCAGGTGCCTACCGGTACATTGAAACAAATGAACTTTACACAGGCTTTAACGAAACACGGCTTGTAACAAAAAAATTATAATTAGCAGTAAGCTTTAGTTGTCTTTTTGCACTGAGTCAATTCCTCACGCTGCTGTTTCCAACGTCTTATCATCGACTCATTAAGACCAAGCTCCCGTGCAGCAGCTCTATTTCCTTTTCCAACAGCCAGATCAATCGCCTTCAACTTGAAAGCTGCATCATATGCATTTCTCCGTGTTTTTGCCATGATGAGGGTGACATAATGACTACCGTAATCAGA
The DNA here is from genome assembly GCF_901001165.1 of Salmo trutta. NCBI lineage: Eukaryota > Metazoa > Chordata > Actinopteri > Salmoniformes > Salmonidae > Salmo > Salmo trutta. The sequence continues at coordinate 8,530,779 of NC_042983.1, read as the reverse complement.
ATGATGGGAAGTTTGAGAGCGCTCGATTTAATCTAAACAGTAAACAAAAAAGTTGTTTGACCTTAACCCGTTCGGCAATTTCATTGGTCTAATGAAAGCTTCATGCCTCCAAAAAACTGAGCACGTCACAGAATGTGTTTTTTTGTGAAAAAAAATAGAAAGCGGGAAAAATCCATATATTAGCCGCGTCATTGTTTAAGCCGCGATGTTCAATGCGTCGGAAAAAAGTTGCGGCTTATAGTCCGGAATTTACAGTACATATAATAATACAATTAAATGATATCTTTACGTTAAAAACCAAAGTCTATCAGAATTCCAGTCATTCCAATAAATGTTGTATCCCTTGATCTTCAAGAATAGGACTTGGAAATATGGAAGTATAGATTAGCCAAATTGTTTTACCTGAGCATGACCCCAAAACTAAGGACTTTGTCACAGGTTCTGCTTTATTTGAGAGGTGTTTCCTTAGGTTACCCCAGGAGGGCACCCTTACCTTGATTTCTAGTTTACAGGTTACCCTGATTATTTCTTATGGGTTTTACCTGTGTTTAATTACCTTCTCTGTTCGCCTGGTTGCCTCAGTTGGCCTGTATTGTTGCTTTGGTCTCATGTTTTGTTAGTGTGCTCTTGTGCTGTTGCCTTGTTTCTTTTAAGACTCTAAGTAAAAGTTATGGATTTACCCCTACCTCTGCTTGCTGTGTTGCTCTGCGCCTGGGTTCGAGTTCATACAAGCATTACCGTCACAGTAGACCAAAGCCAACAATGGACCCAGCAGAGATCTCTCTGTCATCCGAGGAACATTTCGAACTCGGTCGGCTCACACCCACCATGGAACAGTGATTGGTCACCATGAGGCGCGGCTGCAGACATTGTCGGAGGATTTAAGAACTCCTGTGTCCGCTCTGCAGATAGGGCAGACGGGAGCAACGGCTGCTGCACCTGTGACTGTTTCTAATCATCCACTCCCTACCAGCTCAGCGTCTCCTTCCCTTCATGAGCCTCATCTTCCGGCACTGGAGCACTATGAGGGGCCTCCTGGGGGGTGTCGTGGGTTCCTGCTCTAATGCTCACTGGCCTTCGAGTTGCAGGCATCAACGTTCCCCACAGAGCGTCCCAGAGTGGCATACATAATCTCATTGCTCTCAGGATGGGCCATGGCCATATGGGAGCAGCAATCAGACATTTGTTTTAATTGGCAAAGCTTCACCCAGGAGATGAAGGGTTTTTTTGATCATTAGTGACAGGAACACTGCTCAAAGACTCATTGCGCTTCAGCAGAGAAGCCGGAGCGTAGCTGATTACGCCCTTGACTTTCGGACGCTCGCCGCTGAGAGCAGTTGGAATACAGAGGCATTTCACTCAGTCTTTCTGAACGGACAACCCTGACACTCTGGAGGAGCTTATCGTTCTGGCCATCCGGATTGACAATTGGCTTCGTGAGAGGAAGGAGGGGTTCCGAGTTGGTTCCAGTGTTTCTGGCTCCGCTAAGGGAGTCGATTCTTAGTTTGTTCCACTGCCTTATGCTGCATCTGCTTGCCCTGTACCCCGTCAGAGTTCTCAATTTAGCTCTGGATCTCCTTCATATCCTTCAGAGGAGCCGATGCAATTGGGATGCACCAGACTTTCCGCTCTGAAGAGAAGACGCAGGATTAATGAGCAACGTTGTCTTTACTGTGGACAGTCTGGACATTTCCATGCCTCCTGTCCCGAGCTGACAGGAAACGGGATGACTCGTCAGTAGACTGGAGAATACTGGCAAGTCAGATACAGTCTCCAGCTGCCGACACGGTACGCACCTTGCTTCCGGCCAACCTACGGCAGGACAATGGGCAGTTGGACATTCCTGCTTTCATGGACTCTGGGGCTACCGGCTGTTTTCTGGATTACACATTAGCTCGCCAACAGGGGCTGCCCCTCACTAAGCTGGACAGTCCGTTGTCGGTCACTGCTCTGGATGGTCAACCCCTAGGGTCTGGGAAGGTGAAGCAACTCACCATGCCTATTCAGCTACAAGTTCTGGATTATCATGTGGAGTTTATCCAGTTACATTCCCCTGGTTCTTGGACATCCGTGGCTTTCTACCCATAATCCTCAAATGGACTGGCCTTCGGGAAGAGTTCTGGGATGGAATCCTTCATGCCAGTTCACCTGCCAGCAACACTCTCCACACCTTTCTCGGCCCTACTCGTCTGGAGGCTTCCGATTCTCCTGTTCCCCCAGCTGGGGATGGCAAGCCAGATCTTTCCCGCGTACCTCAGGATTACTGGGATCTGGGTCAGGTCTTCAGCAAACAAAGGGTCAGCGAACTGCCTCCTCACAGGTCCTACGATTGTGCCATCAACCTCCTGCCCGGCACAACTCCTCCAAGAGGAGTGCTGTATTCTCTCTCAGGTCCAGAGACGGCAGCAATGAACAGTTATATTAAGGAGGCGCAGGCAGCTGGTTTAATTCGGCCGTCCACTTCACCTGCAGGAGTGGGTTTTTTCTTTGTTGGAAAGAGGGATGGGGGATTACGTTCCTATATTGATTATTGATTGCGCCGGTGTCCTGGGGTACAGAGACTGTAGTGAGGGAGGCGCAAGGTAGGGAGGCAGTTCCTGATGGCTGCCCATCTAACAGACTTTTTGTTCCTCTTGGGGCACGGTCCAAGGTACTTCAGTGGGCTCACTCGTCGCATCTCACCTCTCAACTGGGAGGGCAGTGAACGCTAGAGTTTCTGAGGAGGAGGTTTTGGTGGCCCTCGGCGGAGGCGGACACTTGGACCTTTGTAGCTGCTTGTCCGACATGCACCCGGAACAAGACTCCTCGTCAGCAGCCTCTGGGGCTTCTTCATCCGCTGCCAACATCTTCTCGACCCTGGTCGCATCTCTCTATAGATTTCATCCCGTGTCTTCCTGGTCATTGTGGACCACCTTTCCAAGGCGGCACATTTCATACTGCTGCCTAAGCTTCCATCTGCCCGTGAGACTGCTCAGCTAGTCATTCAGCATGTTTTCCGCCTTCACGGACTTCCTCTGGACATCATCTCCGACTGGGGCCCCCAGTTTGCCTCCAGATTCTGGAGGGCATTCTGTACTCTTCTGGGGTCATCAGCCAGTTTGTCCTTGGGCTATTATATATCATTTATAAGTCCAAAAATGGATGTAGCAACTATAGATTGCCCTGTTAAGTCTATCAGAAGTGTACAAGTTGAGCCTATTTGTCACATCTTGACCAGTAAAGGGGTCTTTTGTCATTGTAGTATGGTCAGGGCGTGGCAGGGGGTGTTTGTTTTGTGTGGTTTGGTGGTTTTTGGTTCTAGTTTTCTATTTCTATGCTTCATTTTTGGCCGAGTATGGTTTCCAATCAGAGGCAGGTGTTTTTTGTTGTCTCTGATAGGAAGCCATACTTAGGCAGCCTGTTTTCCTTTGGGTTTTGTGGATGGTTGTCTTCCATTTAGTTAGTGTACCTTACGGAACTGTTTGGCTGTCGTTTTTGTTATTTTTGTTAAAAGTGATATCTCATTAAAAAAAATAAAGAAGATGAGCACTACACCCGCTGCGCCTTGGTCTGTCCTTTACGACACCTGTGACAGAACCACCCACCAAAGAAGGACCAAGCAGCAGAAGGAGGAGAAGTATTTGGAATCATGGATGTGGGAGGAGATCTTAGACGGGAAAGGACCCTGGAGGTAGGCTGGGTAGTACCGGCGACCGAAGGCGGAACTGGAGGCAGCGAAGGCAGTGCGGCGCTATTATGAGGCGCCGTATAGGCCCAAAGGCAAGTGCGAGAGGCAGCCCCCCCAAAAAAAACAAATTGGGGGGGGCACACGGGGAGTTGGGCAGAGTCAGGGTGGAGTCCTGAGCCAACTCCCCGTGCTTACCTTGGGGAGTGGGTGACGAGGAGAGCACCGAGCTATGCAGAAATGCACACGGTGTCGCCCATACGCACGCACAGTCAGGTGTGGTCAGTAAGGGCTCCGCAGCGTTGCCGGGCGAGAGTTGGACGGCAGCCAGGGAGAAATGCACCAGCGCAGCGCATCTGGCCACCAGTGCGTCTCCTCGGTCCAGCTTACCCTGCGCCTGCTCTACGCACGGCAGCCCTCACTCTCCAGCACAGCCCAGATTGCCCTGTGCCAGCGCTCCGCCCGTGCCGGGCTACAGTGACCACTCAGCTAGGACGGGGTGTGCCAGCCCTGAGTTCCAGACCGCCGGTGCGCCTCCACGACCCAGTGTGGCCCGTGCCTGCTCTACGCACCCAGTCTCCTGTAAGTCTCCCCAGTCCAGGGAGACCGGTCCCAGCTCCACGCAGGAGGCTTCCAGTGACACTCCCCAGTCAGGAGCCTCCAGCGACGCTCCTCAGCCCGGAGCCTCCAGCGAGGCTCCTCAGCCCGGAGCCTCCAGCAACGCCTCTCAGCCCGGGGCCCTCAGCAACGCCTCTCAGCCCAGGGTCTCCAGCGACGCCTCTCAGCCAGGGGCCCTCAGCAACGCCTCTCAGCCAGGGGCCTCCAGCGACGCCTCTCAGCCCGGGGTCTCCAGCGATGCTGCGCAGCTCAGAGTCTTCTGAACGGAAGCTACGCCCAGAGCCAGAGCCACCTCCGGAGGGAGAGGATTGGGAAGGGGGGTGTAGCACAGGAACCGTCATTGACGGTGGCCACCCTCCCTTCCCTCCCTTTAGGTTTGGGGTTGTTTTGTGGGGTTTTTTGTTTTTGAGGTGCAGTCGGGGTCTGCACCTTTGGGGGGGGGGGGGGGGGGGGGGGGTTACTGTCACGTCCTGACCAGTAAAGGGGTCTTTTGTCATTGTAGTATGGTCAGGGGGTGTTTGTTTTGTGTGTTTTGGTTCTAGGGGATTTTGGTTCTAGTTTTCTATTTCTATGTTTCATTTTTTCCATGTTTGGCCGAGTATGGTTTCCAATCAGAGGCAGGTGTTTTTCGTTGTCTCTGATTGGAAGCCATACTTAGGCAGCCTGTTTTCCTTTGGGTTTTGTGGATGGTTGTCTTCCGTTTAGTTAGTGTACCTTACGGAACTGTTTGGCTGTCATTTTTGTTGTGTTATCTCATTAAAAAAATAAAGAAGATGAGCACTATACCCGCTGCACCTTGGTCTGTCCTTTACGACGCCTGTGACACTATTGATTTTTTTTTTATCAGTATGAATTAGATTGAGCAATAAAAGCCCCACTTTTATCCCATAGGCTTGGATCTGCACTATGCAGCTGTTGCAAGAGCTCATTTTTCACTGGCTGTCCATTGTTTTCAAAAACAATGATTGATGGGCAGCTTAAACTTCTTGAATTCAACCATTATTGGGTTCAAATACACATTTAGATTTGTGAACAGCCATCCACAACAACCACAATCCTTAAGGGTGAGCAGCAATGAGTGAGCATCAGTGTCCTTCACATCATTGCGCTATGTAGATATCAATAATAAGCGATATCCATATCGCCGTAGATTACACCACTACTGTCATCCTTACCTCCAAGCACTTATTCAAGTTGGATAATCTTTGGGTGCCGACAGCAGTCGCACCATTGGAAGACATGGCTTGGATTGTAGCCCACAAAAGCTGATTCCTGCTCTTTTCCGGGATCAATCAAACACATTTGGTGTGTCATCATGGTGGTCAGACACGCTCAGGTGGAACAAGTTAAACTTGTGCCTTTTTCAATGCTGATTTGAATGTCATTGAGAAAACAGAAGTGTCAAAGATTTTTTTTCGCAAACATCCTTTCTGAATTTAAAAGTAATCATCTAGTTTTTCAAAAGTATCGGTAATCTGATTACAATATTTTTGCTGGTAACGTAACGGGGTACAGTTACCGTTTTTTTTTTGTAATGGATTACATGTAATCCGTCACTCCCCAACTCTGTCCATAGCAAATGGGGAGAAAATTACACTGACATTAAATGAAAATGTAGCAGTTTTTGTTGATTTCATGCATTATACACTACATGACCAAAAGTATGTGGACATTTCTGTATGAACCTCGCTTTGTGCACGGGGGCATTGTCATGCTGAAACAGGAACGGGCCTTCCCCAAAACTGTTGCCACAAAGTTGGAAGCACAAAATCGTCTAGAATGTCATTGTATGTTGTAGCGTTAGGTTTCCCTTCACTGGAACTAAAGGGCCTAGTCCAAACCATGAAAAACAGCCCCAGACCATTATTCGGGCAGGTAGCATTTTCCTGGCATCCGCCAAACCCAGATTCGTCCGTCGGACTGCCAGATGGTGAAGCGTGATTCATCACTCCAGATAACGCATATGGAGATTACATGGCTGTGTGCTCGATTGTATACACCTGTCAACAATGGCTGTGGCTGAAATAGCAGAATCCACTCATTTGAAGTGGTGTCCACATACTTTTGTATATATTTACATTTACATTACATTTAAGTCATTTAGCAGACGCTCTTATCCAGAGCGACTTACAAATTGGTGCATTCACCTATAATATCCAGTAGAACAACCACTTTACAATAGTGCATCTAAATCTTTTAAAGGGGGGAGGGGGGGTTAGAAGGATTACTTTATCCTATCCCAGGTATTCCTTAAAGAGGTGGGGTTTCAGGTGTCTCCGGAAGGTGGTGATTGACTCCGCTGTCCTGGCATCGTGAGGGAGCTTGTTCCACCATTGGGGTGCCAGAGCAGCGAACAGTTTTGACTGGGCTGAGCGGGAGCTGTGCTTCCTCAGAGGTAGGGAGGCGAGCAGGCCAGAGGTGGATGAACGCAGTGCCCTTGTTTGGGTGTAGGGCCTGATCAGAGCCTGAAGGTACGGAGGTGCCGTTCCCCTCACAGCTCCGTAAGCAAGCACCATGGTCTTGTAGCGGATGCGAGCTTCAACTGGAAGCCAGTGGAGAGAGCGGAGGAGCGGGGTGACGTGAGAGAACTTGGGAAGGTTGAACACCAGACGGGCTGCGGCGTTCTGGATGAGTTGTAGGGGTTTGATGGCACAGGCAGGGAGCCCAGCCAACAGCGAGTTGCAGTAATCCAGACGGGAGATGACAAGTGCCTGGATTAGGACCTGCGCCGCTTCCTGTGTGAGGCAGGATTGTACTCTGCGAATGTTGTAGAGCATGAACCTACAGGATCGGGTCACCGCCTTGATGTTAGTGGAGAACGACAGGGTGTTGTCCAGGATCAGTGTATATATAGTGTATATATGAGCGTCATGCATGTCAGCCAGTCATGAAAGTATCATGAGCCCTGAGATGTTTATCAGCAGTTGTGTAATGAAAAGTAGAGGTCAGTCAGCCACTGTAGACTAAGGTTGCAAAATGCAGGGAACTTTCAATACATTTCCTGGAATTTCCCGAAATCCCGGTTGGAAGATTCCCTGCAACCAGGATTTCTGTAAAACCAGATAATTTATTGAAAGTTCATGGAATTTTGCAAACCTACTGTAGGCCAGAGGTTTGCGGAGTAGTTGGATTTTTTATATATTGTAATGGATATGGGCAATTGTCCTCATTGGATTATGACAGAGTATTTTTTGCCACCATCAGTGATTGTGCCCAAAATATTTTTTGGGGTGCCAGCGCGCATCTTTCTATCAAGTGTGAGGTGCTACGTGGTCTAAATAACTCAACTGGCTAGTTTCCCTGTCTGTAAAGAGAAGGGTGGGCTGTACATTGATCCTGCTGCTCTGACTGGATAGAGTGAAGCTGTATTTCACCATCCACTTGCTTTGCTTCCTCCTTGACGATGACTTCACCTTGCATGTTTTGGTCGGATCATTTAGACCAGTGGTTCCCAACCATTTTCGGTTAATGTACCACGAACTGAAGTACCCCCTCATGAGCATTTTACCAGTAAGTCTATGGTATCATGAGTCTTCAAGTTTTTTATTTCATTTTTTTATTTCACCTTTATTTGACCTGGTAGGCCAATTAAGAACAAGTTCTCATTTACAACTGTGACCTGGCCAAGATAAAGCAAAGCAGGGCGACAAAAACAACAACACAGAGTTACACATAAACAAACGTACAGTCAATAACACAATAGAAAAATATATGTACAGTGTGTACAAATGCAGAAAAGTAGGGAGGTAAGGCAATAAATAGGCCATAGAGGCGAAATAAGATGATGTAGATGATGATGTGCAAGTAGAGATACTGGGGTGCAAAAGAGCAAGAAGATAAATAACAATATGGGGATGAGGTAGTTGGGTGTGCTATTTACAGATTGGCTGTGTACAGGTACAGTGATCGGTAAGCTGCTCTGACAGCTGATGCTTAAAGTTAAAGAGGGAGATATAAGACTCCAGCTTCAGTGATTTTTGCAATTCGTTCCAGTCATTGCAGTAGAGAACTGGAAGGAAAGGCGGCCAAAGGGAGTGTTGACTTTGGGGATGACCAGTGAAATATACCTGCTAGAGCACGTGCTACAGGTGGGTATTGCTATGTTGACCAGTGAGCTAAGATAAGGTGAGGCTTTACCTAGCAAAGATTTATGGATGACCTGGAGCCAGTGGGTCGGGCAACGAATATGTAGCGAGGGCCACCCAACAAGAGCATACAGGTCGCAGTGGTGGGTAGTATATGGGGCTTTGGTGACAAAACGGATGGCACTGTGATAGACTACATCCAATTTGCTCAGTAGAGTGTTGGAGGCTATTTTGTAAATGACATCGCCGAAGTCAAGGATCGGTAGGATCGTCCATTTTAAGAGGGAATGTTTGGCAGCATGAGTGAAGGAGGCTTTGTTGTGAAATAGGAAGCCGAATCTAGATTTCATTTTGGATTGGAGATGCTTAATGGGAGTCTGGAAGGAGAGTTTAGAGTCTAGCCAGACACCTAGGTATTTGTAGTTCTAAGTCAGAACCGTCCAGAGTAGTGATGCTAGTCGGGCGGGCGGGTGCGGGCAGCAATCGGTTGATGAGCATGCATTTAGTTTTGCTAGCATTTAAGAGCAGTTGGAGGCCACGGAAGGAGAGTTGTATGGCGTTGAAGCTCGTTTGGAGATTTGTTAATTAACACAATGTCCAAAGGATGGCCAAATGTATACAAAATGGTGTCATCTGCATAGAGGTGGATCAGAGCATCACCAGCAGCAAGAGCGACATCATTGATATATACAGAGAAAAGAGTCGGCCCAAGAATTGAACCCTGTGGCACCCCCATAGAGTCTGCCAGAGGTCCAGACAACAGGCCCTCCAATTTGACACACTGAACTCTATCTGAGAAGTAGTTGGTGAACCAGGCGAGGCAGTCATTTGAGAAACCAAGGCTATTGAGTCTGCCGATAAGAATGCGGTGATTGACAGAGTCGAAAGCCTTGGCCAGGTCAATGAATACGGCTGCACAGTACTGTCTTTTATCAATGGCGGTTATAATATCGTTTAGCACCTTTGAGCGTGGCTGAGGTGCACCCATGACCAGCTCGGAAACCAGATTGCATAGCGGAGAAGGTACGGTGGGATTCGAAATGGTTGGTGATCTGTTTGGTAACTTGTCTTTCAAAGACTTTAGAAAGGCAGGATAGGATAGATATAGGTCTGAAACAGTTTGGGTCTAGAGTGTCTCCCCCTTTGAAGAGGGGGATGACCACGGCAGCTTTCCAATCTTTAAGGATCTCAGACAATACGAAAGAGAACAGGCTAGTAATAGGGGTTGCAACAATTGCGGCGGATAATTTTAGAAAGAGAGGGCACAGATTGCCTAGCCCCAGGTGATTTGTAGGGGTGCAGATTTTGCAGCTCTTTCAGAACATCAGCTATCTGGATTTGTCGGTGGTGACAGTGTTTTCTAGCCTCAGTGCAGTGGGCAGCTGAGAGGAGGTGCTCTTATTTTCCATGAACTTTACAGTGTCCCAGAACATTTTGGAGTTTGTACTACAGGATGCAGATTTCTGTTTGAAAAAGCTAGCCTTTGCTTTCCTAACTGCCTGTGTATATTGGTTCCTAACTTCCCTGAAAAGTTGCATATCGCTGGGGTTATTCGATGCTAATGCAGTACGCCACAGGATGTTTTTGTGCTGGTTAAGGGCAGTCAAGTCTGGAGTGAACCAATGGCTAAATCTGTTCTCATTTTTTTTTAAATGAATGGGGCATGCTTATTAAAGATGGTGAGGAAAGCACTTTTAAAGAATAACCAAGCATCCTCTACTGACGGAATGAGGTCAATATCCTTCCAGGATATGAGGGCCAGGTCGATTAGAAAGGCCTGCTCGCTGAAGTGTTTTAGGGAGCGTTTGACATTGATGAGGGGTGGTCGTTTGACCGCGGACCCATTACGGACGCAGGCAATGAGGCAGTGATCGCTTAGTTCCTGGATGAAGACAGCAGATGTGTATTTAGAGGGCAGGTTGGTCAGAATGATATCTATGAGTGTGCCCGTGTTTACGGATTTAGGGTTGTACCTGGTAGCTTCCTTGATAATTTGTGTGAGATTGAGGGCATTGATACACCATAATAACAAAACAAAAACTGTTTTTTAGACATTTTTGCACATTTATATAAAAAAAAAAGAAATATATCATTTAGATAAGTATTCAGAACCTTTACTCAGTACTTTGTTGAAGCATCTTTGGCAGCGATTACAGCCTCGAGTCTTCTTAGGTATGGATTTGGGGAGCTACTCCCATTCTTCTCTGCAGATTCTCTCAAGCTCTGTCAGGTTGGATGGGGAGCGTCGCTGCACAGCTATTTTCAGGTCTCTCCAGAGATGTTCGATCGGTTCAAGTCCGGGCTCTGGCTGGGCTAGTAAAGGGCATTCAGAGACTTGTCCCGAAGCCATTCCTGCATTGTCTTGCCTGTGTGCTTAGGGTCATTGTCCTGTTGGAAGGTGAACCTTCACCCCAGTCTGAGGTCCTGAGCGCTCTGGAGCAGGTTTTCATCAAGGATCTCTCTGTACTTTGCTCCGTTCATGTTTCCCTCGATCCTCCGTTCATGTCTCTCAGTCCCTGCCGCTGAAAGAAATACCTACTGCATGATATTTCCACCACCATGCTTCACAGTAGGGATGGTGCCAGGTTTGCTCCAGATGTGAAGCATGGCATTCATGCCAAATAACACATATGGAATCATGTAGGAACCCCAAAAGGGTTAAACAAATCAAAATATATTTTATATTTGAGATTCTTCAAAGTAGCTACCCTTTGCCTTAATGACAGCTTTGCACACTCTTGGCAATCTCTTGGCAAACCAGCTTCATGAGGTACACTTTTGTGGTTACCTCATGATTCCATATGTGTTATTTCATAGTTTTGATGACTTCACTATTATTCTACAATGTAGAAAATAATCCAAATAAAGAAAAACCCTTGAATGAGTAGGTGTGTCCCAACGTTTGACTGGTACTCTATGTAGCACATGTATGTATCTGATCCTGTCTGGCCAGAAATAGTATGTCATGCCATACTCTTTTAGTCCACAGAGTATCAGATACATGATCTACACATATTACGGAGCGCTGTCTGGCTCACTCGGATGCTTTATCTGAGATTGATGCGTCTTTCTTTAGGCGCTCATCTCGGTCAAATAAATTAGAAATATTACAATATTTTATTTGGATTGGCAAGGAGGTACAGTAGGGCCCCCTTAGGCCCGCCCATAACGCCGGCCCTGACACAGTCACACACACACACATCCATCTGCCGCTTTTTTGGTTTATAAATGTGCGGTATTTTGCCAACATCTAGCCTGTTTAGGCATATTAAAACACTTCCGTGTTATCCAATCCAATACGAGTAGCCTATGATCAGGTTGGCACACCCCTACTGTAGACACAGTGCCAACTGTGGCAACACAAAAGGCGGGAGGTCCTTGCTTACTGGGGTCACACAGAGGCTGTAAACTCACAAGGTCCTGTCATTGTGTTGGGAAATGTACAGGCGTTTTATAAGGCTGATCACAATTAAGTGTGTGTGCGCTTGTGTGGTCCACAGCATCAGACTTCCAGGCTTCCAACAGTGTAGATGAGACGACACTCAATATCGACGTTGACAGGGGCTCTCTGTTTGAACATGTACCTTCCTTGTGTGTTGATCATCCCAATGCTCACGAATAAGTATTGTCTAATTGGTCCTATTTGCATATTTCCGTCATTTCTGCATTATTTGGTTTGCCAAATGTTCATCGTTTATAGAGATTGAAGAACCATAGAACAATGAAAGAGGAAGAAAGGATCCTCTGTCCTCTAGCTCACTGTGTGGCTCTGCTTCAGCCTATCCTGGAGCCATGTCTCTTCCCTCCCTGGGTTATGAATTATGGATTCCTTCTAATAGGCTGTTTCGCCCTTGTTTAACTTACTGCAGCCACGGGCTTATTTTGCTGATGTCTGATTTTAATGGCACACTCACTTCACCCAAGCTGAGCACTCTCCACTTACAGATCCACTAACACATCCCTTGCTTCCCAATGCTGTGTTATTGTCTCACTACTGCATTAAGCGGCATGGGTTCCTGTAGACTGGAGGATCTACAGGACTCCTCCGCTCCTTGCTACTCTTGCTACTGTCCAAGTTGACCTTCCCTGAGGATTTAACCCACACCATGCCAGCTAGCGGCTAGTGCATAATAGATGAAGGACAGACATAGGGAGGGAGGCAAAGTGACCAGGCCCCATTATTACCTGGGAATTCAATTTTAATGAGGTAAACAGGTTTTTCCAGGTCATCTGCACCTTCAGTGGGTGGTGTGTCTGCCCCATCAGTGCCGTATTGCTGCCTGCCTGCCTCCACTACAGTACCTCCCTGCCTTGACTCACAGAATTGCTGCAGGGGCTCCATCTTATAATTAGGTCTCACTGTCATTGACAGAAAGTGTCTCACTTCCCGCCGAGTCCTTTTCCTCGCCTTCAAGTCGAGTGCCACCAATTATACAGTGGCAAGAAGACCTTATTAAATATGCTCCAGGCAACCCTTGCCTTAGTTTTTCTTCTCAGTCTCGCCAGATTATGTTTTCTGTCTGCTAACATTGGACTGAAGGCTAGCTAGTTGCTCCACCACAAATGAGTGACTAGAGCGCTGTATTGATTTCATTCTAATTTGCTGCTTAGAAATGGGAAACAATTCCTTTGGCTGGCTTGTGTACTAGCAAGTTATTCAATGTCGATCTGGAGAGAGATGTACTAGCTGGCCATTTTCATGCTGTGGTCATGGCCATGCTGTGGTCATGGCTTTTGTCAAATGAACGTCAGATTTGACTTGGAGAATTAACATAGCAGGTTAGGAGAATTAACGTAGCAGGTTAGGAGAATTAACGTAGCAAGTTCGGAGAATTAACGTAGCAGGTTCGGAGAATTAAAGTAGCAGGTTTGGAGAATTAACATAGCAGGTTCGGAGAATTAGCACAGCAGGTTCGGAGAATTAGCACAGCAGGTTCGGAGAATTAACGTATCAGGTTGGGAGAATTATCGTAGCAGGTTAGGAGAATTAACGTAGCTGGTTAGGAGAATTAACCAGGCAGGTTAGGAGAATTAACGTAGCAGGTTTGGAGAATTAACGTAGCAGGTGTCGAGAATGAATGGAGCAGTGATAAACATCAGACATGCACAGTACAGTACATTTAAATGCCAATCTAAATCAGAACATCCTTCTGCACTTAATGAAAAAAAAAATGTGTCTCCCTCGAGCAAGAGTCTGGTTCCGGATAGCTACGGGAATGGATGACAGGGAAGGATACGCTCTCACACACACACGTCAGCAGGGAAATCACACTCTGCTCCATGCATTTTGTGAAAAGTCTGTAGACAGAGGTAGGAGTAGAAGCATGACAAACAGGGAGTAGTCAAGCTCCCACTGCAATTCCCTGTGAATCCTCCCTCTCCTCCCTGACTGCGCTGCGGTGAAAGAGAGAGAAAGAGAGAGAAGTGGAGAGTGCGACAGGAAGGTGAGAAGAGGAACAGATGGAGAGTCGCAGTACGTGTTCCACAGCAACGTAGGGTCTCTCTGCGTGTACAGACATACTCATTTAAAACAGGTGCTATACTTAGACATGGCTCCACAGCCTCTTTTCATCCTATAGTGAATGACGGCGTTGATTATAACCTAAGCACTGATTGTTAACACAACTAGAAATCTATAGACTAGATCCTCTTTCCCTTTTACCCTCAGGGGAGCCAAAGCAAAATTCATCAGGCCACTCGAGTCATGGAATATACTTTATTACCCAACGGCCAAGCTACATACAGTATGTGCCGTTGAGTTTTGTATGGGATTAGGGGGATATTTTCTATCTGACTGGCCACTGGCTCTCAATAACACGGAGGGGATCATGTCCCCTGCTGAGAAAGCCTCTCTCTCTGTCTCCCCTCACCACACACCGCTACGTCCCTTGCCTCACACACCAGGCATACTTATCACTGTTTATGCATCCCAAACGGCACCCTATTCCCTATATAGTGCACTTATTTTGAACAGAGACACATGGGCCCTGCTCAAAAGTAGTGCACTATAAAGGTAATAAGGTGCCGTTTGGGACACGACCTGTGTTATTCAGCCATAGAGAGGAATGAAGACATGGAAAGTGTTTCCATTTTCAGATTGTTTTATACAGAGAACATCCAGAGACTGGCACCATTAGAATATGTCACATTTTGACAAGGTTTTTCTGTCACAGCAGCTCTATTACATGATATATTGAGGAGAAGAAAGGAGAAGAAAGGAGAAGAAAGCCCCCCCCCCCCCCAATGCAGCACGACCATCATCAGCACCATTGCCTTTGTGTCCCCCGATTAGTCTGCAGGCCGGGTCATGCCATTCCCCATGCTGGATCCTCTGGCTCTTATGAAATATATTTGATGTACATCCTCCTTTTGAAGTCCCTGGGAATTAGGGGACACTGCCTGGGAGCAGTATGGCTTTGGCTCTGGCTGGGTCCTGCCTCGTCCTCGTTGGTTGTTCCTGTGTTTATTTGAAGTGGGGCTGTCTGTTTACACTAAATGCTCAATGCAGCACAGCTCACGGCTGGTAATTGCTACCAGCATCCACTGGGTTCTGCTCTACTGGCGTACTTGTAGTGGATCCTAAGGAAGGAAGTGTTACATTCACCCCAGACCTGGGTGTAGACCAGAGGGATGGAGGTCCCTGTGGGTCCTGGTCAAAAGTAGTGCACTATAAAGGGAATAGGGTGGCATTTGGGATGCAGGCTGTATCTAAACACACACTAATCAAGGGCTGTGTGGTTGGTGGAGCGCTGTAGGGAGAGCAGGCTCGCTCTGCTCTGTATGATGTCATGTATGAGGTTTCAGTCTCCTGGTATACTTGGGGAAGGTAGTCGATGAGAAGGGATAAGAGGACAAAGATCTGATTGGCATCATCATAATCATCATTACCATCATTACCATTACCACCACCATTATTATCATCATCATAAAGCAGAGGCAGTCACTAGCTGCTTTCCTCTTTTATATTCAAGTCTAAAATTGTATATTAATGTGGCCCTGCATTCACTCATTTTTTCCCATTGGCTGCTTTACTTTGTGGCTAATATGCCCCCCCCCCCCCCGTCTACTTCGTCTACTCCGTCCCTTTCTCTCTCTCTCTCCCTCTCTGTACTGTGAGCGAGCAGGAGCCAGCCTTGAGGCATCCCGTTTCAACTCCTCAGCTTCCAGTAAGAGGGGTGGGGGGGTATTTAAGAGCGCTAGGTAGGAGTGGGGTCTGACCGCAGAGTCTACTGTTTAAGAGAAAGGGAATTCTCCCTCCGTCTCTCTTTCACTCAGTCCCTAGATCTCCTGGCTGCTCTCTCTCTCTCTCTCTCCCCTCTCACTGGCTACAGCATCAGCAGGCTGGCTCTCTAGGTGGCAGGAATAGAGTGACTGAGAGAAAGAGAGGAAAATGACACAACTGTCATTGCTTTAGAAGGCAAAGACACAGACCCACAAGAACATTTGTTTTATTTGAGCCCAACTCTACTACATTGATTTAGCTCCAGTGGAGAGATTCTGTGAATTCAGTAGAAGGTAAGCTGCTCCTGTCTTTACCTGTCTGCAACACTTTGATGCTCTGTTCGAAATAGAATGAATGCTGATGTCTAGATTTTGTGTAATCAGATCATTTATGACTATTGTTGGTGTGACTGTGACTGTGGATTTGTATTAATATTAGAGAAGTATCAAATAGGAAAATACAATCAATTTAAGGATTTTGGTTTCTAAATCTTCACAGGAAATGACGTATTTATTGCAAAATATGTAGATATCAATATATATTCTATAGATACATCAGAGAAATGGCTGTTTATTGTCATAGCAACATATTTTGAAATAGTAAACTGTGGATTATAATTAGATAGATTTCACCAATCGAAGTGGGATCTTTTATTGTTTCGCTTCATTATTATTTAACAAGCAGACACTTCTGAGACCGGCTCGGTTTTGTTCCGTCATTACCGACAGTAAATTGACTGTACATGTTCAAAAGTGCCCATTACAGTTTATGAAGGATGTTGTTCACCACATTGTTGACATGCTTCTACTATTTACCTAATCTCCTCCACCATCCGGCTCGCTCTCTTTAGAGCCTGAGGATGAGGTTAGCTCTTACCTGAACAGAGGGAAAATTGTAAATTGAGGGATCCAAGACATCAGCTAACTACTGAATAATTCTGCGAAGGTGTTGTGTTCAGTTGCGGTCGGCTCGGGTTGTGTTAGGAGTACAGATAGGGGTATGGTTGTTTCCGTGGGTGCTGCCTGCTGCAGCCTGCCAGATCTGAGTCTGTCCAGCCCTCTGTAAATCTACTAAATGTGTGCCAGCAGACAGCGGGGTTCTGTAGCCCGGAAGACAGACAGATGCTGTGCATTAGAGTTGCTCTCTCTACTCTCGCCGTGTTCTCTCTACTCTCTCTGCTCTCTCTGCTCTCTCTGCTCTCTCTGCTCTCGCTACTCTCTCTACTCTCTCTACTCTCTCTACTCTCTCTGCTCTTTCTGCTCTCTCTGCTCTCTCTGCTCTCTCTGCTCTCTCTGCTCTCTCTGCTCTTTCTGCTCTCTCTACTCTATCTACTCTTTCTCCTCTCTCCAGGTTCTCCCACTGTACGCTGGGTACGCAGTACTAGCTGGCAGCTCCGCCGACTCCCTCCCTCCCTCTAGCCTATAGCAATGTACTGTTCACGCTGTTCAGCGTGCATGTGTGTGTGCACGTGGTCCTCACTCCTCACAGATGTCATATATCAGCACGCTCAGAGAGAGAAATTAGGGATGTAAGGAGCTTATTGGGGGGTTTGTTGATAACGTCCCACAAAGAGATTACACCCCTGTGACTGTGATGACTGAGAGTGGAGGAGAGGATGGGTATGGAGTTGTGTTTGTGTGTGTGTGCGTGCGTGTGTGTGTGTACGCTGTGCGTGGAGATATTTGTGTGGTGTGCTCTGTGTATTTTGGGGCGCTGTGTGTGTATATGTAGGGAGATGTGGGGTGCAGTGAAGGAGGAGACCCCCAGGATACCAGGGTTGTGTCTGTTGGATGGTAATTGCGACATTAGGGGGAGATACAATGTAATGCTTACACCTCATCTAGTCTTTTAAACATTGTTGGCTAAATAACGGTTGAACCAGGCTCAACCCTTGCAACACAATGATATTCAGTTCCTAATTGGCCGATATTGAACTTTTTCCACGCACGATTCCAATGCTTGTGGGATTATTTTTGACATGAGTTATCTTGGTTTATTTGTGTGGGTTTCATTCTATCGCCGTGAGCTAAGACATGTGACACTGGAATGCAGGTTTTCCTCTGTCAACCACTTTCTCATATACTTGACGTGTGTACAGCCGGTGTCAGATTGGTTGTGTTCTAGTGCCGACTGCTTGCCTTCGGTGGTTTCTCAGGTTTGGGGTGGGAACGTTTTATGACGCTATTGCTATGTGCAGAGGGAGGATCCATTGACAGTGACACCCAGTGCCAGAGATGAGTGGGGAAATGTCCTTTGTTTGGACAGCTGTGTCCTCTAACGCCCCACGCTTGATAATCAAGGCACTTGGAGAAGTTAACTGTTTTTACATGCACACCCACTTAGCTCCTCTGGTGGTGATTGTGGTATTCATAATGACCTGAAGAGGTTGGTCTGAGCATGCTCATGAGGAGAGGGAAGGATAGCAAATTAGTTGAGTTTGGATGAATCTCAGGACCAAATGGGGATTTTTTTGCTGGACAAAACAACTGCAATCTCTATTTTAAAGTCCCCCCCCCCCACTGCCTCGATCTCTATTTCTCTTTCTCTCGCTCCCTCTCTCCCTGTCTCTCTTCCGTCTCTCTCTCTCCCTCTCTTTAAAGCAAGCAAACTTAAATCCGTTTTACCTCATTTCTACCAGCAAGTTAAATATCCAACCAGAGGGGGAAAAAAACTCTAAACCACCTTTACTCCACAAACAGAGACATGTACAAAGCCCCCCCCCCTCTCTCCCCTCTCACTCTCTCTCGCTCTGTGTCTCTTTGCACAGTCATTGCTCTCACTGACTGTATGACATAATTACATTTCTGCATATGTCTCATTGATTGAATTTAATGACGTTAAGTAATTGCTAGCTAATGACCTGCTGCGGTTCATTTAGACTATTCCAGGTTGGTAAATGTGTGTTTGTATTTCTGATAAGGAAGTTGTGCATATCAACTTGTATATCCCAGCCGCTGGCAGTAGGGCATGTCTGTCTGCCAGATGTTTGCCTACCTACGACACAGAGATTTAATCAGATCCCAGTACCTGGAAACACATAGCCCACAAAACCTTTCTGGAGTGAAGAAGTAATTGCTTGTGCTTGTAGTAGTTTGAGTTCCTGTGACTCATGAAATCCCACCCTTGACAATGAATGAATACCATCAATCTATCTCTTTGAGAGGACCTATTTGCTTCATGTACACACTGACTTAGCCTTCAATCCAGTAAATTGACCTCTGTAGTATCATGCTTTTGTATTTGTGCTTTGTTTTCATGTTATATTTGCTGAACACATTTGAGAGTGACACATACGCATGTATTAAGCCTTATAAAAGGCCTCTTTCCTATGTCACTCCCAGAATTGGCCCCTGATGGTGACGGCCCCTCTGAGACAAAAAGCTCCCGACAGATTAGTCATCACCACGGGAACAAAGACACAAAGATTCTCTCAAAAGAATCCAATGTCTTAAAGTGCAGAAATCCCAGATGGTTTTTAATGCTCCTCTGATGCTAATGTGTGAGCTGAGTGGAGGGGAAGCACTGGCAGCCGGTTTGTGCGTCCCACATGACACCCTATTCCCTAAATAGTGCACTGCTGTTGACCAGAGCCCTGGGACACAGCCTGTCTGTGTTCCGGGGCCTCTGTGTTACCAACATAGTCGCTGAATTGGAGGCGTCCAATAACACGGCTGTGACTCTTTTCCTTCACCAGTGATCCCACATATTGGAATGCACCCACCATAGCATAATGTTCTCGGGGTGGGGTTATATAGCTCATACAAGTGTGTGAATGGATGGTAGTACTTCCCATTAGGACACGCGACACACTTTCAGCCTTTATCGACATGCAGACAAGGACAAACAGATGTCCTCATATCACAGCCAACATTCCTGCCTCGATTTCCGAGTGGGAAAACCTCACCTTCCTGTTAGAGAATAGGGTGGGAGAAAGTCATAAAGCCTCTCAATCCTGTGAATAATCTCCCACTTATCAGTCCTGAAAAGATAGTCTACAGTACTTTGGATGTCCTTGAATAACCTGAACATCCCTTCGATTAATTTGCAAGTGAATGAAGAGAGCATCATGGAAATGCACAACGTTTTTATTACTCTATACCTTTTTATCAAGTTGTCTGCTGTACATTGTTAACACATTTGCCATATTGGAAATACTGGACTGCTGCCAGTGCAGCTTTCGAGGGAGGAACTAGGACCAAGGACAGAGGAAATTGTCCTCTCCTCTTTCTGAATGTACTACTGCAGTGCAAAGTACAAGTCAGGGAGCAGCACCACGAGACGCTCCCCAGACAACATGGTACTCCCTCTCCAGGAAAATGAATTCTCTGTCTACAGTTGATAGATAGTTTCCTCTCCCAAGTAAACATGAACACCCAGATTGTTCCTGCCTTGTGCCTACCACAGACCAGGAAGTAGAAAGTTATTGGTCTATAAAGCCACTAAAGAGCCGAGCTGAGGTATTTTCTGTCTTCGTGTCTGTGAAGGTGTCACAACTTCCGCCGAAGTTGTTCCCTCTCCTTGTTCGGGCGGTGTTTGGCGGTCGACGTCACCGACCTTCTAGCCATCGCTGATCCATTTTTCATTTTCCATTGGTTTTGTCTTGTCTTCCATCACACCTGGTTCCAATCCCATCAATTACATGTTGTGTATTTAACCCTCTGTTTCCCCTCGTCCTTGTCGGTGATTGTTTATTGTAAGTGTTTTGTGTACGTCTGTACTGGTGTGCGTCGGGTTATGTTATCCATGGGTTTTTGTGAATAAACTATGCCGTTGGAAACACAGTTATTTCTCTCCT
This sequence comes from Salmo trutta, assembly GCF_901001165.1. Taxonomy (NCBI): domain Eukaryota; kingdom Metazoa; phylum Chordata; class Actinopteri; order Salmoniformes; family Salmonidae; genus Salmo; species Salmo trutta. The sequence goes on along the minus strand of NC_042983.1, from coordinate 8,510,395 downwards.
GCGTCTGACTTCTCTGCCGCCAGTTAAACACCCTTACAGAAGGAATTGGATCATGCTGTCAGATTTTTTTCCCCTTCACTCGTGTCTGATCCTAGTGTCACTTTTTGTATGTGTAGGCAATTAAGTAAAAAATCGCTTTCTAGAGGTAACTAATATGAAGCCCACGCAGCTCCTAGCTCTCTTGTTATAGTACTGCAATCAGATCTCAGTCGAGTTCGTCTTGCAGCTAGATTTGGTGACCTGAGACGGAAGGTGTCGGTTACTTGGAAAGTGTATCCCTCAGCCTCAGTAAGATACCTTTTCACCACATTACGACACAGTTGGAATGCAGTTCAACACAAGCAGATTTTATTGTAATTGTTAAAACTAAGGGAAAGGAAGTGGGATGAATGAATGGAGGGTTCGGTTGTTAAGACTGTCTAGAAAAATGAGTGATTAGATGTTCTGTAAAGGTAGCAGATGAGGTTCGACTAATAAACAGGAGGTCACCAGTCCTCAACATGTAAAAAAGAGCTCATGAACAATGAACAGACCTACTGTACGTTAGGCCATGCTGCAGTAAAGAATATTGATGGGCTCACTGTCCAGGGATGAGCGAAATCTTGACATCATAAAATGGAATTGAGTCTTCAGTTATCTGCCAAGGCACTCCCCTCCCATGTGCATTCACAGTATCATACTTTGTCTTTCTATCTCAATGTCAGATTTGGAAATGGCTTTTCTGTTGAATAAATGCGTGTTTATTTTTGTAACAGTCAGATAAGGTAGGAGGGCTCCAGAGCAACCTTGTGGTTCCGTCAGGGTGATACTGTTCACCCTTGGCAAAGTGATCTCACTGCAGCGTACTGGCTTCGTCCCAAACGGCGCCCTATTCCCTGTATAGTGCAGTGCTTTTGACCGGGCCCCATAGGGCCCTAGTCAAAAGTAGTGGACTATATAGGGAATAGGGTGCCATTTGGGACGTAGTATAATGCTGCGAGATAAGTGTTTGTGCTGGTATCACAGTCCTCCACCCCCGGCCTGTCTTATCAGACGTGAACACACCAACCCCCCCCACTCCCGCGCTATGTGTGCTATCAGATACACCAGGGTCATGGAGGACCAATAACATGGGCCTTAATTTATATGAAACCAAACCAATTCATCCCAAGAAAAAAAAAACAGACCATATTTCGATTTAATTTTCATTTTGTGTAATTTTATGCTTTTCCCATAAGAGGGAAATTGATAAGCTATATGCCAAGAGGGGAAGTAATCAAAACATTGCAACACATAATTGATTTCCTATTCTCGCTTCTTGGAGTGTTTTCCCCTTAGTTTTGAAAGCCAGCAAATTAAAAGAGAGTCGCCTACAATTTAAAGTTTCGTAAAGTTAATCTTGTGGGATTTAATTGCATTTCTGCAATTATTGAACTAAAGTTGTCACCATGTAAATTTACACAGTACAGAAATACTGTGACTTGTCCAACAGCCAGACATGATAACCAGCCAGGGTCAGTTTCTGTGTTGGGACCCACCAGACCTTTCATCTGTACAAATGGAAGTGTATTGTGTGTTTATTATGACTGCTCAAAACAATCCAATCAGTGAACCCAAACCTGACCTGCCACGACCGACTGCCCTTTGAAGGGTGTCCAGGCCAGACAAAATAAATGGCTAAGGGGCGTCGGCGTCCAGTCGTCCACTAGCAGACTAGACTAAGAGGGCTTGTTTGGAGGCAGTGGACTGTGTTACAGGGTGCGTCCCAAATGGCACCCTATTCCCTATGTAGTATACTACTTTTGACCAACTCCAATAGGGCTCTGTTTAAAACTAGAGCACTATATAGGGAATTGGGTGCCATTTGAGGCTCCTATAGTGTTGTAGGTCATGAGTACAGTCAGTCCCATCAGTTAGCCTCATCCCTCTAAGGCAAAGGGGGGCAAAGTACAAAGACATTTACAAAAAAATAAGAATAATAAAAATGTTATACCTTTTTTCTCCCAATTTCATGGTAACCAATTGGTAGTTATAGTCTTGTCCCATCGCTGCAACTCCCGTACGGACTCGGGAAAGGCGGTCGAGAGCCGTGTGTCCTCCGAAACACGACCCAGCCAGGCCGCACTGCTTTTTGACACAATGCCCACTTAACCCGGAAGCCAACTGCACCAATGTGTCGGAAGAAACACCGTACACCTGGCGACTGTGTCAGCGTGCATGCGCCTGGCCCGCCACAGGAGTCGCTAGAGCGCGATGAGACAAGGAAATCTCGGCCTGCCAAACCCTCTCCCAACCCGGACGATGCTGGGCCAATTGTGCGCCGCCTCATGGGTCTCCCAGTCACTGCCAGCTGTGACACAGCCTGGGATCGAACCCAGGTCTGTAGTGATGCCTCAAGCACTGCGATGCAGTGCCTTAGACAGCTGCACCACTCGGGAGGCCTCGGCAAATTGATTTTAACAAACAATTGGTCCCCCAAAAAATGCGTCCCTCCGTTGAATTTCAAAATCCCGATGTGGCCCTCGAGTGAAAAAGTTTGCCCAGCCCTGCTCTACAGTATGCGGTGCCTTCCTCCCCTCCCTTTGGACAGATAAGATGAGATTGATTGACTGCTTCATCTGCTGTGTTATCAAATATGAATCCCTGGGGCATCCTCATCCCTGTGCAATATCAGCACAGGTCGTGCACTGTATGATAGGTTGAGACAGAGAGGACAGAGTCTTCCATTGTTGCAAGGTGATAACTTAAAAAAAAACATTTTGAGGAGCAGCAACAACGCAACAGAGGGCTGAAGTTTACAATCGATCCCATGTCTCTCTCTTTGCAGTCAATCCATGTTATGAGTTGTCCTGGAAATACATTTTTGTGTTTGATGATTATAACTCACAGCCATAGTGCTGTCCTCAGCTACTCTCTCTCTCTCGCTTGCTCTCTCTCTCTGATTGTGACCTTGGTGGGGATTGAAACAAATCAATACTTTAACTGCTCCAGAAGAGGACATAAGTACAACCCCTTTCAACTTGTTGGCGTTTCATTATGATTTATGTGCATATAAATCATTTCAATATCAGCCAGTGGGACCGCCTTATTGAGGAGCTTCTCTTCAGAGATGAATCTTGACATGTGATGAGAGAGTTACTTATTAGCAGATTTATTTTTGGCTTTGCAATGAATGGATGCTCTTAGAATGGCAGTTTGGTATGTTTTATTTTTGTTTGACGGAGCAACATTTCCTGGTCATTGAGCCTGGTCCATCCACCCAGACATTTTGTATGGCGTCTCTCAAGGTGAAAAGATCCTCCAGACAATAACTTTTCATTCATCTCCTCACGAGCGACCCAGATTAAAGAAGGGTGTGTGGCAAAGAAGGAAAGCTCGTTGTTGTCATGGGTGACCTACAAAACTAGGCAAGCTTGATGATTTCTACAGAAATGAAAAGAAAAGCATGCTTTTCCACATTCCCCTGTTTAACATACTGGGGATGTACAGTCTGGGGAGTTGGTCGGTTGAAGAAGTCATTGAATATTTACAGTTTTTACACATCAAGTGGGGCAATCTGCTTCAATATTCAGTTTGTTTGTTGTGGAGTTTATCTTACTGATACTAGACAGTAGTACGCTCCAGCCATGCGAATGCTTCCCTTATACTCCACCCCGCAGGCATATCTTCTACTTATCATTAGCAAACTATCATGATCTGTATTAGCTTGCATTTAAGTCATAAAACACGTGCATGCTGTGCAGAATGATGGTTGTCTTCCTTCCTGCTCTATCGATAGTCAGCATTTTTCACTAAACGGGCTACACAGTGACAGCCTGCACTGTGCATGGTGAACAATGGTGTTTTCTAGTGATTTATCTTGGCTGCACCATATGGCACAGTTGGTATTAGTAAAGGTAGACTACAGTGATGATTAAGTTTGTCAGCATGGGGGCCAGGCTGGGCTGAGTTTGAAAGAAATCCTGGCTTCTGCATATGACTTCTGAAATCCTTGACCGGCTGAAAGCTCCCTCTCATCAATCTCGAAGTGCTCCTCCAGAACCAATTGAATTCAAAACTTCCAGTGTCTGCAGGGCCGGCCCTGGGCATATACGACATAGGATATATATTTTTTGGAACTCAGTCAGGGTCTCAACTTACTTTCTCTCTGCCCCATGGCAAAGCGAGAGTAGAATTGCATGAAATTAGTTATAAAATTGCTAAATGTTATGTCCGTCCCATGGCAAAATGGAGGGGGGCTCCCAACCAAATCTCGCCTAGGGCCCCCAAAAGGCTAGGGCCGGCCTTGAGAGTCTGAAAGATGGGAGAAGGAAAGAAAAAAAGACATGGTACCACTGGAAAAACAATCATTGACAAAATATTTCAAAGGAAATCTTTATTTCCCCTGAAACTAGAGGTAAACGTGAGAAATCGTAGCAGCGATGCTAAGCGATTGAACATTTACAGCGCTAATCTTAACACAAGTCAAAACTTGAGCCTATTCCCTATATAGTGCACTTCTTTTGACCTGAGGCCCTGGTCAAAAGTAGTGCACTATAAAGGGAATAGAGTGCCATTTGGAATGAAATCAAATATTGGTATACACCACTGTAGCTTATACGGATTTCAATGGGCTGTAGAAGTGTCCTGGTTTTCCCTCTTGCTAACTCCCTATGTTCCACCCTGATCCTCTTCCTTCTGCTTTGTGTTAAATAAGTGCATTCACTTGATTTACTGACGGATTAAGATCCTCCAAGACTCCAAATGCAACACACAGCGGAGAGACGAAAGGAGTATTTATCAGAGACAGAAAGAACGTTAGGTACTGTAATGGTAAAGGGGGGGATCTTTGCTTGCATTGTTTGGAGTTGGATAACACAGTGCCATGGTTTTTACATTACACTAATGAGAAAGTCAGGAAGGTACAGTATGGGAAGGAGATGTACCGAACCTGCCCGTTTCCATCACAGCTGTCGTGATTTCTTTTTATACGGTATGATTCTACTCGCATGAAAACTGTGGATGGAAACGTGGTTTATATAGAGGAAATGACACCACTTTACAAACAGAGAAGGCTTTAATCTCTGCAGGGTCTCAATTCTGTCTCACACAGTCTCTTCTTTTCCATACAACATGAAGAAGCATGCTTATTGTATTCACACCCACATGGTAAAACCGTTCATCAGTTTGATATGGATTTCTAGATTCTTGTAATGTAGATTTGTGCAGGATCATCCTGATTTGATCAATCAAAATCATGTGAATTTAGTTAGCGCTATCACATTTTACACTATTTCTTAGAACTGGAATCCCCATCATCAATACTGTATGATCAGAGACCAATGCTGACTTCATTGTTTTGAGATTTACTGTATCTCATTCATTTATCTAACCAATCCAAACTTTTGCATATGTTTGTTGGGGGAAAACCTTGTTCTATAATCTATAACAGGCATTATTGTTGCCTCAGATGAATGGTCAATAAAAGCAAAGTTTTAAATTAGAATTGGTTTTGAATGAGAAGCTTTTGAAGAAGGAACTTTGTTTGAAACCATTCCCAGCGATCCTCTGTGTGCGGTGGGTATAAAACTGAAGTGTTGCCGGCTCAGCAGCACTCTTACAATACTGGGCTAATTTAGATCACTTGCACTAAATATGTGTGCCAGCCAGCAGGTTCTTGTTCCCCTGGTAAAATCCCCCACACATTGGCCACATAGCAGCCAACTGGCTTTGTTGCGGTCTGAGAAGCTAACAATAGAGTAAAATAAAAGTGAGAGAATTAGAAAGTAGCAGCAGTCAAATTGTGTCAAGTCCGAGTGAGTGTGCCAGCGACCAGCGGCATTAGCATAGTGCCGTGGCCACAGGGATCTGCTGACGGAAGTCCAGGTGGGGAGGCTGTTTTCTCTGTTCCCATGGTGGAAAAAAAGGCTACAACTGTCTGGTGTATTTAAATGATCATCTAATAATAACCTTTGCAGCATATCAAATTATGGTTGCAAGTAGTTGATCTATTAAACTACTGTCTATAGATATTTGAGAAATACAAGTTTGGTTCCTTTCCACTTATTTAGCCAAAGCCACAGATTTGCTAAATAATGCCTCACACAAAGACTAGTTTGCTCTCTCAGAGAGGGTTGGTTCCCTAAGTGTTCCATGTGGAGAGAAGCCAGCCAGCCTCCAAAGTGAGAAAGCCAACCATCCGCCCAGAACTAAAACCCTAGCAGCAACTCAAAGCAATTTTCTGGCTATTTTGTTGATTTAATCCCTGGTTTGCGATGCTCAAGCACAGCGGAGCAAGTGTGTGTGTGTGTGTGTGTGTGTGTGTGTGTGTGTGTGTGTGTGTGTGTGTGTGTGTGTGTGTGTGTGTGTGTGTGTGTGTGTGTGTGTGTGTGTGTGTGTGTGTGTGTGCGTGATGCCTGCATGTATGCCTGTGAGGTGGGGGTTAGCTTTTTCTCAGCGCTCCCATCAGCAGGCTACATTAGTGCTCTTACTGTGCGTCCATCACGGAGGCACTCATCCCTGTCTGTCTAATCAGGGGCTGGCTGCTGAAGCTGAGATCAGCCGTGGGATCCCATTCGCTCTATCCCTGGGACTGGAGCTCATCTGTCAGACAGCCTAATCACACGTCAGCGCAGGTTCAGGAGACTGAGCAGAGAGCAGCAGAGCAGAGGCTCCTCACATCACAGGAGCTGCTGCTCATGACCTCCCTGTGCCAGTGGCTGTCCTGGCTGTCAGACTCCCGCTCTCTGTATGTGGAGAAGATTTATGACTCGCTGCACACCGTTAGTATATTCTGTGCCACTCTGACCTAGTCTGTCTGCGGCAAGGCGTAACCCCCTTTTCATCACCCCACGATAATGGAACTCCCTCCATTATATATCCATGGCTGAGTCCCAAAGGGCACCCTAATCCCTATACAGTGCACTACTTTAGACCAGGTCAGAAGGAGTGCACTATATAGGGAATAGGGTGCCCTTTGGGACGTACCCGTACGGAACATGTCTAGGGGCTCATGTCTAGTTAATGTTGAATTGGTGTTGAGTCGCAACAATTGTCTCTTTTTGGAACATATGGAGAACATTTTATTTTGACTGCTGAAAGCAATCCTACTTTTAGAGCAACCTGTGTATCTGTTCTTACTGAAGGTGAGAAACACCAAATAGATGGTGTCAGCATTTTGACAAAGTGCAGAAGAGTTTAACAAAGGCAGAAAATCCATTGTCAAATGTCTATTTACCCTCTCCCTTATACTGACCAATAATGAGAAGGTAAAAAAACGTGTTGAATTGTATGTCACGCTTTACTTACAGAAAGTTACTTAATAGTTACTTAATTCCTGCTTGTTCAGCATTGTCTTTACACACCCCTTCCATATGCCAAGATTTGTTCTTGTGTTGATAAAGAACATGTCATGTATGCTCCACGTTCAAGCTTTGTTGCCCACAGAGGGGCATATGATCACTAACATGGATTCTTTATGTAACAACAAGTTCAAAGGACAGACCACAAGGTTTTACTGCCAGTCTCCAAACCATAACTCAATCTCAGCACATTTTCCAGCAGACCGTTACACTTAAAAGAAACAACATGTCTCGGGAGCCTAGAGAAACAGCCCAGTAACTTCTGGTGTGGAAAGAATCATGTTACCAAATTGAACTGAATGTTCGTCTGGAGAGCATCCCAAATGGCACCCTATTCCCTTTACAGTGCAAAACTTTCAACCCCTACTCAAAAGTAGTGCACTATAAAGGGAATAGGGTGCCATTTCGGGATGCAGCCCTGAACACCCGGGCCAACCCCGCGCGGTGCGCTGCAGGGCTCGCCGGAACCCTGCAGATGGTCTCCCCCTCACCGGTTTTAATCTGTCAGCTTGGGTTGTGGTCTGGGGCGTCGGGAAGGGGAGGGAGAAGGTTAGTTCCATTTTCCTGACTCCCCACATGCAGGTGTTGCCTGCTGTTCATGGCAGCCTGTCATGAGAAACCCGGACAGAGAATAAAATCCCGCAGCACTCAAGGTCACAACTCGCCACCCCTGCAGTAATTGCCCCTGCAGTGTTGGTCCTCAGAGAAAATGTCTGTCTCCTCCGCTGTGAGCAGGGGGGTTGAGATGGGGTGCAGGCAGGCAAGGAGACAACTAGGCAGAAAGGCAGGGCAGGCAGACAGGCAGACAGGCAGCAACAGGATCATGTATTGGAGGAGGTATTTTGTTAAATGAGACTGTGGAATGTTAATTGCTTTTAGTAGGATACTTTGACATTTCACTGTAGCCACATGGTCTGAAGTGAATCAGGCTGTTGTGTGTTGGTCACAGTCGGATCCATACTGGCTAGTAAGGGCAAACCAGAAATGTCAAGATGAACAATGAGTTGCATAACTTGAGAATTGAGAGTGGGTTGAGATTGTGCATTCAATATTTTATAAATAGATAAAGTAGCTACTGTTCTACAATCTCTCTCCTGTTATTTTCCCTACTCTCTCTTACATACAGTTTATCTGAACCTTCTGCTTCGATTCACACTGTGCTTTCTCTTTTTCTTTGATTCTAGGACACAAGGGCGTCTTCGCCATCTCCCAGATAGAACGACTCCATTCTCCTGACAGATCACAAGCTCTCCCAGCAGGACTTGACAGGACCTGGCCATCATGGTGATGAAAGGCCTGCTCCTAGGCTGTGTGACCGTGACCGTGTTGCTCCAGCTCTCCAGCGCCGGCCTGGTCAAGAAGATCATCCGCCACCGCAGAGAGACCCTGAGAGACCCCTCTGAGAACATGACCCTGCCCCACCCTGACCAGCCAGTGGTCTTCAACCACATCTACAACATCAATGTCCCCTCCAGCTCCCTGTGTTCCGTAGATGTGGAGAGCCCCGGAGGAACCGAGATCAAGCCCAAAGGAAGTCCAGTCCAGTCGGACATGCAGACCACAGAGCACCTGGAGCACACGGTGGACGGGGAGAACCAGATCGTGTTCACCCACCGCATCAACATTCCCAAGCAGGCGTGCGGCTGTGACAACCACATGCATGACATGAAGGACATCCTGAGCAGGTTGGAGATGCTGGAGTCTGAGCTGTCCAGCCTCAGAGAACAGTGTGGCAGTGGAACCAGCTGCTGTGGAGCTCAGATTACAGGTACAGTATAGTACAGTTGGTCTACAGACACTCTAGGCCAGTGTTTCCCAATCCGGGTCCTGACACACCTGATTCAACGAAAGGTTTTGATAATGAGTTGATTAATTGAATAAGGTATGTTAGAGCTGTGACAAAAACAAAAGGACCAGGATTTGGAAACGCTGCTCTCGGGGCAGTTAGTTGTAGTTTCGACTTAGATAACATTTTTAGATTGGTCTTAATTCTTCTAAAGATCAATAACCCCTATTCAGACTTGTCTTTGTCTTTTTGCATAATATTTGTGATCGAACTTTTACTATTATAATCACCTAAATTGAATTTTGTGTTGCTCCCTCCATGTTTCCTCAGGCGAGGTGGCCACCAAGCCTTACTGTAACGGCCGTGGTAACTTCAGCACTGAGACCTGCAGCTGTGTGTGTGAGCCCGGCTGGAAGGGACCCAACTGCACCGAGCCTGAGTGCCCCAACTTCTGCCAGGACCAGGGGCGCTGCATCGACGGCAAGTGTGTCTGCTTCGAGGGCTTCGATGGAGATGACTGCAGCATGGAGCTGTGTCAGGTGGACTGTGGGGACAACGGGGAGTGCATCGACGCCATGTGTATCTGTGAGGAAGGCTTCACAGGGAACGACTGCTCCCAGACCAACTGCCTGAACAACTGCCTGGGGCGAGGCCGCTGCGTGGACGATGAGTGTGTGTGTGACGATCCGTGGACGGGCTACGACTGCTCCGAGCTCATCTGTCCCAACGACTGCTACGACCGCGGCCGCTGCGTCAACGGAACCTGCTTCTGCGAGGAGGGCTTTACCGGAGTGGACTGTGGAGAGCCTATCTGCCCCAGCAACTGTAACAACCGCGGGGTGTGCGTCAATGGCCAGTGTGTGTGTCACTCTGGCTACAGCGGGGAAGACTGCTCCAAGCTCACCTGCCCCAATGATTGTACTGAGAGAGGCCACTGTTTCAACGGGAGGTGCATCTGCGACCCAGGCTTCGAGGGAGTGGACTGTTCCATTTTGTCCTGCCCAGACAACTGCAGCAACAGAGGCCAGTGTGTCAATGGAGAGTGTGTCTGCAATGCAGGATTCGAGGGCGAGGACTGCTCTGAAATCTCCTGTCCTATGAAGTGTCTGAACCAAGGGAGCTGTGTGAACGGACAGTGTGTGTGCAGTAAAGGCTTCACGGGGGATGACTGCAGCATCAAGACCTGCCCCAAAGACTGCCTGGGACACGGCGAGTGTGTTGACGGCAAGTGTGTGTGCTTTGTGGGCTTCACAGGCAAAGAATGCAGCGAGCTGACTTGTCCCAACAACTGTCTGAACCGTGGCCACTGTGTCAATGGCCAGTGTGTGTGCAACCAGGGCTTTGCCGGGGAGGACTGCAATGAGAAGACGTGTCCCAATAACTGCCTGGAGAGGGGTTACTGCGTGGATGGGAAGTGTGTGTGCTTCGAGGGGTTCCAGGGCCTGGACTGTTCTCTGCTGACCTGTCCAGGAGACTGCGAGGACCAGGGGAAATGTATGAACGGAGTGTGTCTGTGTAACGAGGGCTTCATCGGAGAAGACTGCTCTGAGGGTAAGAGACACAGGATGCGTCCCAAATGGCACCCTATTCCCTTTATAGTGCACTATGTTCAGGGGTGTAAAATACTTAAGCAAAAATATTTTAAAGTACTGCTTAAGTAGTTTTTTTGGGGTATCTGCACTTCACTTTACTATTTATATTTTTGACAACTTTTTCTTTTACTCCACTACATAACTCCATACATTTTCCCTGACACCCAAAAATACTCATTACATTTTGAATGCTTAACAGGACAGGAAAATGGTCAAATTCACACACTTATTAAGAGAACATCCATGGTCATCCCTACTGCCTCTGATTTGGCGGACTCACTAAACACAAATGCTTAATTTGTAAATTATGTCTGAGTGTTGAAGTGTGCCCAACTATCCGTAAATCTTTTTTTTTTTATCGTGCCGTCTGGTTTGCCATACATAAGGAATATGAAATGATTTATACTTTTACTTTTGATACTTAAGTATATTATTGAAATGACATTTACTTTTGATACTTAAGTATATTTAAAATCAAATACTTTTACTCAAGTAGTATTTTACTGGGTGACTTTCACTTGAGTCATTTTCTGTTAAGGAATCCTTACTTTTACTCAAGTATGACAATTGGATACTTTTCCCACCACTGACTATACTTGACCAGGGCCAATAGGGCTCTGGTACATAGTAGTGCACTATATAGGAGAAAGAGAGATCCTTTGGTTGATGAGAGTATTGTTTGTTGTGATGTCATTTGTTTATGTAACATTTTAGTCATTTAGCAGACACTCTTATCCAGAGTGACTTACACTAGTGAATGCATACATTTATTTGTATTTTTTTTACATTTCGTACTAGTCCCCCGTGGGAATCAAACCCACAACCCTGGCGTTGCAAACACCATGCTCTACCAACTGAGCCACACGGGACCACAGGGGAAATGGCTGATATTTTTAAGGAACATTTCCACATGATGACATTCATTGAAATGCTGACGTGTCTGACCTCACAACATTGTTTATATTGCTTTAAATGAATAATATTGCAGTTTAATGTGGTTGTGGAATGATGACACATGGGTTGAAGTTTTCCAAGGCTATTGGCTTCATCATGGAGAATTGATGATTTGGTTGAAGTTAGGTCATTAAAATAACTCAGACCAGAGAAAAATGTCAAATTATACTGTTGAAACCCACCCTCCATTGAACTGTAGTTGTGTTGCTGTAATTTTCATACAAAAAAATGCTTCACTTAGCCTATCTTGACATTTTAATTTCCCTGCTTCCATGATATAAACAACAAAAACCAATTATCACTTCTAAAAAGATGAATATGTCCCCTAACATGTTGTGGTTTTTTGTCTCTCCAGTGTCTCCACCCAAGGACCTGACAGTGCTAGAGGTCACCCCGGAGACAGTCGACCTCTCCTGGGTTAACGAGATGCAGGTGTCAGAGTACCTGGTCACCTATGTGCCAACCGCCCTTGGAGGCCTGGAGCTGGACATGCGTGTGCCTGGGGACAAGAAGACTGCCACCATCAGTGAGCTGGAGCCTGGTGTGGAGTACCTGATCAGTGTCTTCGCTGTCCTCAACAACAAGAGGAGTGTCCCTGTCAGTGCCAGAGTGGCAACACGTAAGTCAGGAGTAGCGTAACTTTGACCCAAGATGCTGACCTTAGGTCAGTTTAGCATTTTCCCCACTAATGGTTAAGGTTAGGATTTGGGGAGGGGCAGTCGTTCCTAGATCTGTACCTTGGGGAAAATTCAAAAGACACCTCTACGGTGCCCACATTCGGACGTTCTCTGTCTCAGCAGTCACTCATGATAAGGCTGACTAGTCTGACTGAGACTGTCCTAATATGGACACCGTACAACCTTAACCTTTGATGCCTGACTGCTATGGGGTAATGCAAAAGTGCCATTCATTAAGGGCAGTCAATAAAAATCCAATGTAACTTTAAATATCAACAAATTGATTGCAGGGCTTATGCGAAAATCTGTTGCCAATGTAATTTCATTAAATCACTAATTTGTACCTGGGATGGTGTAGTTTTTCAATGTTGCCCTTAATCTACCCGTCATTGGAACCAGCTGGCCGTGAGTCCATGTCTGCGTCTCAATGGCGCCCTATTCCTTATAGTAGACTACCTTGACCAGCGCCCATAGGGCTGGCTCTGGTCTAATCAGTGTACTGTATAGGGAATAGGGTGCCATTTGAGATGTAGCCATGTGCTGGGTGTCCTGAGGGTTAAGTAAACAGAACATCAAATATGGTCTTATTTGTCTGTCTCATCCCCTTAGATCTCCCTGAGCCTGAGGGACTCAAGTTCACATCAGTGAAGGAGACTGCAGTAGAGGTTCAGTGGGACCCTTTGGACATCCCCTTTGATGGCTGGAACCTCATCTTCAGAAACACTGTGAGTTAGCGACAGTAGATGCCTCATCTTCAGAAACACTGTGAGTTAGCAACAGTAGATGCCTCATCTTCAGAAACACTGTGAGTTAGCAACAGTAGATGCCTCATCTTCAGAAACACTGTGAGTTAGCAACAGTAGACCCATCATCTTCAGAAACACTGTGGGTTAACAACAGTAGATGCCTCATCTTCAGAAACACTGTGAGTTAGGAACAGTAGACCCCTCATCTTCAGAAACAGTGTGAGTGGGCAGCACGCCCCTCTCCTGTCTCCCATGGTTCATTGCATGTTGTTAATGGAGCTCCCTCTACCTATTCCACAAGGAGGAGGTTGAGATCTTCAGAAGCCCACAGCCTATCATTATCCCTGTTTCCCTGTGGAAGAAACCATATACGCCCCATAACAGGACAGACACCCACTCCAAGCTTCAGTAATTGGCCTAGCTATGTGTCTACGTCCCAAATGGCACATCGTTCTCTATATAGTGCACTACTTTTGACCAGAGCCCTATAGGTCTATGGGTCCTGGTCAAAAGTAGTGCACTATATAGGGAATAGGGTGTAGGGTGCCATTTGGGAGGGAGATTATGTGAAACAGGGTTAGTATTTCATGGAAAATAGTTTAGCCGAGACAGTATTCAAAGACTGTTTTCTTTAAGTCTCTAAGTTTAAATGTGAATAAATGTTCTGCGAGGCTTCTATTGGCAGCTCTAATGGCCATGTACTGCAGCCATGAGGCACATAATGATTATTGTTTCTAGAAGCTTTTTTTCTTTTCAGGAGCCTATGAGAAATAGTCCTAGGACGTGAAAGCCACGGTTAACTACGTTCAGTTCCCCCCACACACCCTACTATAGTTCCACCATCACAGACAGGACCCCTGAGTATGATGTGGCTGACCGATTCCCACACCAAGGGTTTGTCCCAAATGGCTCCCTACTCCCTATATAGTGTATAACTTTTCACCTGAGCCCAATTGGCCCTGGTCAAAAGTAGCGCACTGTAAAGTGAATAGGGTGCTGTTTTGGGAAGCTGCCAAAGCCTAAGCTTGCCTTTGAGGTGGGTAATGATTGATACACTAGAAAGATAGGTACTTTATTAATCCCCTTGGGGAACTGTGCCATTATGAAACATGCCATATCATTTTAATGATTGGTGTTGTTTGGTGTCGGCAGAAAGAGGAGAACGGGGAAATTCTGAACTCCCTGGGCAGCCCTGACACCATGTTTGAGCAGTCTGGGCTGGGACCTGGTCAGGAGTACGAGGTCAAACTGGAGGTGGTGAAGAACAACACCAGCGGACGCCCAGCACGCAAGAACGTTTTCACAAGTGAGTGTATTACTCCTCCAGGCAAATAACTTTCACTTGAGAAATGTACCTGAATGTTGAGCCTGAGGTAGATGGTAGCTTATAGGACGAACCCCCCCCCCCCCCCCCCCCCCCCCAAGTATATGCACTTGGTGGCACTGTGATACCCAAGGTTTACAGAATCATATATACAGTAGGTCTTTGACTTAATGCCTCAAGGCTTGAATGTCTTATCTCTGAAGAATAATTAAATGTTCAGAATTCATTCAGAATTCAATTTTTTTCATGCCTGCCAATGCTGGCTACACACAATTACAGGTAAATAACTCATTCAAAATATGGAGAGCTTCACACAGGGACCTGCCAGCATCAAGTGTACTGTAATCCTTGTATTCAAGACATATTTGCATGGGAATAAGCCATAAACCCCTCTTACGCCATTCTGACCGCCTGCATACATTTTTAAATATGATTTCCAGTGATACAGAGAGACTCAGAAGCGGCTTTCAGCTGTCAAAGTTACACACAGAAACACATTGTCACCTTGATCCAATAGATTTCTTGAATATCCCCTCTGCTGCAGCTCTGACTATGTCCTAAATGCCACCTTATTTCCTATGTAGTGCGCTACTTTTGACCAGGGTCCTATGGGACTAGTAGTGCACTATGTAGGCGACAGGGTACAATTTGGGATGCAGTCGGACAGTCGGTCCAAAGCATCCTGAAGTTCCAACATTGAGTGATTAGCTCATTACTTTTCATATCATCGTCTTGATTTACTAGAGGCAGTAAAAAGCCATCACTACCCCCTTGGAAGGTTTAACAGTTATGAGGAAATAATATATCCATCAGGGTGCTGCTATCAAGGCTAATGGCTTGTATCAGTGAGAAGTACTCTGGGTTTGGGATCAATATATCTACAGGTTTCAGGGTTGAAACTATACTCCACCTGCCAGCTTGGTTCCCACCAATCCTCTCACCAGCCAAGCTATTTTTAGGTGGCTCGAGTGGAGGTTAAAATACACTGCACCACCAACACATTCAAGACTAGTAGTCATAGAGAATGGTGTTTTATTATATATATATTTTTTAAAGCTTTGTGGAACATTCCAGCACTGAAATGGGATCTGAACAGAGTGTGAGCTTTTGACACTGCCCCAGAGAGTTCTGTTACAGCCAATCAGAATAAGTCAATTTCAATATGCTGAAGAAAATGTTCTTCACAAGGTTCTCTACTAACCTTTATTGCCTCACCTCCATCCCAAAGCAAGGTCAGACTCTCTCTGCTTATTTATGGTTTGAAAACGACCCCCGATTTGCCAGAGTAAACGGAGCAAGGCAAGGAGAAGACATTAGCTGACTGACTTTCTCCTCTGATAGACCTCCTCTTTAGGATCGGAGGGTAGTTTATAAATGAACGCGTTGACTGTCACTATAGGACTAGCATTTACACACACACACACACACACACACACACACACACACACACACACACACACACACACACACACACACACACACACACACACACACACACACACACACACACACACACACACACACACACACACACAACACACACACACACACACACACACACACACACGCAGCAGCAGCACTGGGCTGGGGTCCCCTATATCTCCCTGTCACTCAAGGCTTCTTTATGTCTGCCATTAACACACATTGACATATTGTAGTGGGATTTGCATTCTGGGGGTCTAATTGCATGGAGTGATCCCATCCCCCCCTCACTCTCCCCCTCCCCTCCCCCCATGGTGTGTATGAGTGTGGGACGGAGGCACTACTTAGGAGACAATCGCAACCCTGGAACCGCACACATGCACGCACGCACACACTCACATGCACACACACGCGCTCAAGCACACAGCCACTCTCATTGGGGGTTAAATCTGTGTTAAGCTCCAATGCAGGTTCCATGTCTTATCTCCCTTTTGCAGAAGGTTTGACTTTCCTGAAGTTGCTGAATGTGACAAATCAATTCCATCACACTGTAGGGAAAGTGCCTTTCATGCTCCAGGTTTTGATGTGTACTGACATGAACAACCGCATGCATGGATGCATACTAGAAAATAGAGTTTTCACCCTATTTAGCACCCTATTCCCTATATAGTGGATTACCTTTGACCAGGTACCATAGGGCTCTAGTCAAAAGTAGTGCTCTATATAGGGAATAGCACTCTGTATTCATATAGCATCCTGTACTCACCCCACCCTCTTTTCTGGCCTCCTCTCTCTGCAGAGATCGATTCGCCCAGAGAGGTGGATGTGCGTGACGTAACGGACACCACAGCGCTGGTGACCTGGTTTCTGCCGGTGGCCATGGTGGACGGGATGAGCGTGACCTACGGGCCCAACGACAACCCCTCAGACAGGAACACAGTGGAGCTGTCCTCCAGCGACACACAGTACCACCTGGGCAGCCTGAACCCTGACACAGAGTATGAGGTGTCTCTCATGGCCAAGAGGGGAGAGATGACTAGTGTGCCTGTGTCTGAGAACTTCCTAACAGGTAAGACACGAGCAATGTCCCAATTGGCACCCTATTCCCTTTACAGTGCACTACTTTTTTATCAAGGCCCATTACTGCTCTGGTCAAAAGTATTGCACTCTATAGCAGTGTTGGGGTTAATTCCAATTTAATTTGAAATTCCAATTAAATTCTTGATTTCACTCATGAAGTGGAGAATGTATATTGAATTCAATTCGAATTTCAACAATCGTCAATTTACACAATTGGAATTTAATTGTAATTAGACTGTTTGTATTAGAATTGTAAAAACATTTAATCTTTGTAATTGAATTGAATTGAATTCAATATTTGTATATGTCCCAGTTAATATAACTAATGCAGTATCAAAAGTTGACTGCATGATTTGTTTAAGTCATTTCAACTTGTATTTCTATATTTCCAGTTTAGCTAGGCTGTCTGAACAGATCAGCCTGAAAGCCTGAGGGAATTTAATTGGAATTTGAATTGGTAGAAGTTCTGCGGATAATATTGAATCGGGAAATGAATTCTTGGAATTACCTAACATTGGAATTGAGAGGAATTTAATTATCTCAGAATTCAAATAATTTAATTAAATGGAATTTACAGGGATGGAATAGAATTAAAATTGAATTTGTGGAATTAACCCCAATCCTGCTATATAGGGAATAGAGTTCCATTTGGGATGCAGCCAAGGAACCTGGAACAAGCCTTTCATACAGCACTAGGGTTGCAAAATTCTGTAAAAAAAAAGAAGTGGCGGCCTGTTCTCAACTGGGTGTCTAGACCACACATGGTACTGTATTTACATAAGGATCATACCATTCCCACTCCGACTGATCTGTGACTGGATGTGTTCCAGACCTGGATGCCCCGGGGGATCTGCAGGCGGTAGAGCTGACTGACGAGAGCATCACTCTGGAGTGGAAGAACAGCCAGGCTAAAGTAGACAACTACCGCATCAAATACGGCCCCCTCTCCGGAGGAGACCACAGGGAGCTGCTGTTCCCTACCGGGCCCCTGGACACCACCCAGGCCAAGATCACTGGTAAGTGATCTCATTTGAATATCTGTAAAACCCCGGCGAAGGCAAAGGGCTAAAATGCCTTAGTTATATCAATAAAGATGTTATTTTTATGTACTTCAACTGCCCTCCAAGAGTTTCTCTTCCAAACAACTTCCTCTTCACTTCAGTTAGCTCCTCAATTCAATCAGCTTTGTTGGAGAGCAAGGTAGTGGCGGTGTTCCGTTCCCTTTGGTAAGACAGAACCCCTCCCACTAGTCCAGAGTTACAGGATGCTGTGGTGGTGGCGATGTTGAGTAATATCTGGTGGTGCTAGTCTTGTTTCCCACTCTACAGGAAGTGAACTGTGTTTCTGGTACAGTTTCAGTTTTTAGATACTTTTGTTTTCTTTGAGTTTACATTAACTCAATAACTCTTTAAAAAAAAGTATTGAAAAATGATTTACTTCAATGTGATAACAGCTTTAAAACAACCGTGTTATCTTTGTGTAAATGAATAGATACAGTGAGGGGAAAAAAGTATTTGATCCCCTGCTGATTTTGTACGTTTGCCCACTGACAAAGAAATGATCAGTCTATAATTTTAATGGTAGGTTTATTTGAACAGTGAAAGACAGAATAACAACAAAAAAATCCAGAAAAAGGCATGTCAAAAATGTTATAAAATGATTTGCATTTTAATGAGGGAGATAAGTATTTGACCCCTCTGCAAAACATGACTTAGTACTTGGTGGCAAAACCCTTGTTGGCAATCACAGAGGTCAGACGTTTCTTGTAGTTGGCCACCAGGTTTGCACACATCTCAGGAGGGATTTTGTCCCACTCCTCTTTGCAGATCTTCTCCAAGTCATTAAGGTTTCGAGGCTGACGTTTGGCAACTCGAACCTTCAGCTCCCTCCACAGATTTTCTATGGGATTAAGGTCTGGAGACTGGCTAGGCCACTCCAGGACCTTAATATGCTTCTTCTTGAGCCACTCCTTTGTTGCCTTGGCCGTGTGTTTTGGGTCATTGTCATGCTGCAATACCCATCCACGACCCATTTTCAATGCCCTGGCTGAGGGAAGGAGGTTCTCACCCAAGATTTGACAGTACATGGCCCCGTCCATCGTCCCTTTGATGCGGTGAAGTTGTCCTGTCCCCTTAGCAGAAAAACACCCCCAAAGCATAATGTTTCCACCTCCATGTTTGACGGTGGGGATGGTGTTCTTGGGGTCATAGGCAGCATTCCTCCTCCTCCAAACACATCGAGTTGAGTTGATGCCAAAGAGCTCCATTTTGGCCTCATCTGACCACAACACTTTCACCCAGTTGTCCTCTGAATCATTCAGATGTTCATTGGCAAACTTCAGACGGGCATGTATATGTGCTTTCTTGAGCAGGGGGACCTTGCGGGCGCTGCAGGATTTCAGTCCTTCACGGCGTAGTGTGTTACCAATTGTTTTCTTGGTGACTATGGTCCCAGCTGCCTTGAGATCATTGACAAGATCCTCCCGTGTAGTTCTGCGTTGAGATCTTGCATGGAGCGCCAGGCCGAGGGAGATTGACAGTTCTTTCGTGTTTCTTCCATTTGCGAATAATCACACCAACTGTTGTCGCCTTCTCACCAAGCTGCTTGGCGATGGTCTTGTAGCCCATTCCAGCCTTGTGTAGGTCTACAATCTTGTCCCTGACATCCTTGGAGAGCTCTTTGGTCTTGGCCATGGTGGAGAGTTTGGAATGATTGATTGATTGCTTCTGTGGACAGGTGTCTTTTATACAGGTAACGAGCTGAGATTTGGAGCACACTCTTAAAGGGAGTGCTCCTAATCTCAGCTTGTTACCTGTATAAAAGACACCTGGGAGCCAGAAATCTTTCTGATTGAGAGGGGGTCAAATACTTATTTCCCTCATTAAAATGCAAATCAATTTAGAGCATTTTTTACATGTGTTTTTCTGGATTTTTTTGTTATTATTCTGTCTCTCACTGTTCAAATAAACCTACCATTAAAATTATAGACTGATCATTTCTTTGTCAGTGGGCAAACGTACAAAATCAGCAGGGGATCAAATACTTTTTTCCCTCACTGTATTGTTTTTCAATGTAAACGGTGGCGTCGCTCTGCCAACTATTCAGCCGCCAAGCATTTGTGGTCCTATTTCAAAAATGTTCTGCATTATATTCAATGCACTTACAGTATTTCCAAATGGCCTGCTTTGTTTTTGTGTCGTGAAACGTTTGCCCGGCCACAAAAGCCCCCCAATTTTTTGGAAAACAGCCAAAAGGAGAGTGCATTCGGGCCTTAAATGGAATCACACTGCTGCTTGTTTCAATGTGAGCTCCATCCTGGTCAAACAAGAAAAGCAGGGAGGGCCTTTTTTCATCCACATGCATCGGCTCCCAGAATGCACCATGCTTTGAGGTGCGCGGACGGACGTGTTTTTCTCAACCATGTGCCACTGCATTGAAGGATTAGGCTCCCTAGCTGAGAAAAAAAGGAAAAAGATTCCAAACCACTAATAGTGTCTTTGTCTGAGGCCCATTCTTTGTCCTTGGGAGGCCCATCCCCTGTATATAAGGCAGTGTGTGCATCCCAAATGGCATTCCATTATCTACATAGTGTTTTATTCCCTACAGAGTGCACTACTCAAAAAAAAGTGCACTCTGTAGGGAATAGGGTGCCATTTGGGACACACACAGTGTTTCTATTTAGCTGACTGACGTCCCCCTCCGCTCCTCTCTGATCCTCACACACCTCAGCACTTTTTCACACAGTTATTATCTGTAATTGCCTTCACGCTTGTGATTTTATTGATAATGAGTTTCCTCCGCATTAGGTGTAATTTCATGCTGCAAGACTCCTAGTGCTTGGCTGCCTAGTGACCTCTGTGGGAGTTAATAAAGGAAATAAGGGCAGTAGGGCTGAGGGGTGTTAATTGCACCGCACACAGCGATCTCAAAAGCCTCTTATATCACAGCAAATGTTGTTTCTGGCCCATAGAGAGCCTCTTCTAGAGCCATCAGTGCACATAGAGGTTCCAAATACAGGTTCCAGGATGAAGAGGCTGAAACCCAATTATGCTTGAATCTCTTTTAGGCAATTAAGACCTTGAAGAGCTTGAGTCTTTTTCATTGTTGTCGAAGCTATTAGCTGCAAACAGCTGAGTGTTTTTTCTATTACGCTATCTTCATAGATCCAAACCTGATCATTGGTCAATACAACAAAAATATGTTTCTCGTACTCTGTTCGCATACATCCGGTACAATACGTGTTATTTGTCTGTGTGTTGCGTAGGCCTGAGACCCGGGACAGAGTATGGGATGGGAGTGACTGCCGTGAAGAGTGAGCGCGAGAGCCTTCCTACCACCACCAACGCCGTTACAGGTGAGATCTATTCACTTTTACTGTATTGTAAGTAAATACATGGTGTTGTTTCCTGTCATGGATAGTAGTAGGAATCTACTAATTATAATTCCCATTCAACTATTTACCTCCTACAATCCACAAATAGTTACCTCCACTTGTCTTGCACCATTTGAAAACTACAGTCAGACATCCTAGTCTTGTTAGCCTGAAATACACTCCTTCTATATTTCCTATTCTATATTCTCCTTCTATATTATGTATTCTATATTCTATATTCTATATTCTTCGTCTATTTCATTGTCTTTGTTCTAAATTATCCTTCTATATTCTCTTTCTATATTTCATATTATTTGTTCAATATTCTCCTTCTATATTGTAATCTTCAGCATTGGATGCGCCTAAAAACCTTGAGGTGGAGTCTTCCACTGAGACTCAGTTGGTGCTGGTGTGGCAGAAGCCGGTGGCTAAGATCGACAAGTACAAGTTGCTATATGTGTCAGCCGACGGGTACAGGGCTGAGTTGACGCCCTTCTCCAATGACATCAAGTTCACCCTGAGGAACCTGACGCCTGGCATGCTGTACACTATAACCCTGACTGCTGAGAGGGGACACAAGCAGAGTGGCCCCGCAACCATCTCAGCAGCAACAGGTCAGTGAGGACAGTACACCTCTATCTCTTCTAGCCTTGCAAAGAATTAGAAAGAATAGAGCAGGCATCCCCATTCAGGTCAGTTATGCCATAATGGGAGGACTGGCGGCCATATTGAGTGTCCCCTCATTCTATTAACAGTATATGGTCCCATACTGCAGTAGCCACAGGTCAGTGTGGACAGAACCTTTCCAAACCTGGTCCCATACATATCTTTTTATGGTCTCAGAGTGTACAGTATGTACACGAGCCACAGGTCAGTGTAAACAGTACTGGAATTGTCAAGCCAAATCTTCAATTTAATTGACAATAACTGTCTTGACAATGACGAGTTGGCAAGAGCACAAACTAATCTGGAACCAGACTAACAGTACACCTCTCCTAGCCTGGTTCCAGACTGTATGTACAGTATCTAGCCTAACTCTATCTTCTAACATTGTCAAGCTGTTCATTGGCTAAAGCACAAACAGACTGAACGTCTAGGCTACATCTCTTCACATGATGAGTTTTAGAAAATAATTATGTTAGTCTATACCTTAGTACTACCACTATTCATCTTACAGGTATATTAACTATCAACAATCTCTTACTGTATCTTAAAAATCTATAGGAGGGATTTACACTGTCCATCATCCATGTTGATGCTGTATAGTAGGGGTACAGAAGAAAGCTATTTTATTTATTCTGTGAGAATGAGTTTGGACTGTGTTTAGTGAGGTTTAGTGCTGTAGGGTTTTTTATTATATGGTTTTGTACTGTAGGACCCCAGCCCTTTTCTCATTAACCAAAGATTCAGTTTTGCTCTCGAGGCTTGCAGCCAAACCTAAGGCAATGAATTGAATTCATTGTTGCTACTTTTCTGTCTGTCTCTGTTTCCCCCCTCAAGCCTTTAATTTAACCGAATGTGGGTTTATTTAACTTATTTTACTGAAATAAGGAAAGAAAAAGAAAATATGATTGTGAATTTCTTTTGCTAGCCCCAGTGGTCAGGGTGCATCCAAACCAAACATTTGAGAAGAAAGTCCTCCAGTTATGTAACAGGGTTAGCCATTAATGTGTATGGCTATGGGCAAAATTCAAAACGCTGGGATAGAAAACGCTGGGATGGTTCAGAATAACTTTATTTTGTTGAATCTGTGTCCCATGCCGCCAAGGTGCAGAATGGAGGCAGTGTGCGTGTGCTCCATACAAGGCTCATTCATGTGATAATTGTTGGAGTGAGCCCATTCCCCTGTGTTTTTTTGTGTGATTTGACCACGATGAACTGTGGGTCTGTCAGATAAAAGGACACATGCGGGAGCCCCTGTTAAAACATTGTGTCTCCGAAATGAACACTCCTCTAATCCGCATACAGCATTCGTTCCTCCGGCCGTTTTATCGTCTCCAGACGGGTAATGCAAACACAAAGTGTGCTGCGTGTTAGCAGGGATATAAAAGGATTGGACAAGGGGGGAGGGGTGTGGGGGTGTGGGGGTTGCCCCCCCCCCCCAGGTCTGGGCCTTACTTGTGTTTGACAATCATCAGGCATTGAAAGGATTACAAGAATCTGAGTTCAAGTGTTTGGAGACCCACTGGAGTGAGCAAATAAGAAACACTATACCTCTGGCGGGGAAAAAAGGCTCAGGAACAGCGGTTCTGAATTTCGAGGATATTTCAAATGCTGAGCAAGTAACCAAACTTGATTTGATATAATACATCTCCCGGTAAATTGAAAGTACCAGATCCGTCCAGCAGTCAGAAATGTACAGGAAGATCAGGAGACAATAAAGCTGCAGTTTTACCATCATTTAGGCTAATCTGCAAATTCAGGGTCTTACCGAGTTATGGGGAGCCTTTGTGTAAACGGAAGACTTGGGCACAATGAGAGAGAACTGTTTGATTGATCATATCTTGAGCAATAGTCAAAGGAGTCAATAACCTGATTGGAATAATAGAATAAACACATCAGAATATATTGGCTTTAGTGCCCTGCACACACCATACATACTATGACGTATAACATATATGATGTGTAAACAAAGCCTTATTAAGATTATGCTGTACAGAACCCTCTTCTTTAGTAGTTTGGTGATGGTTCCATACACCCACGTGAACCAGTGGTGGTCGGTGCCGTTTAAGATGAGGGAGGATAATTCTTTTTTTAAGAACATGGCCTTATTTCTATTACAGCATATTGGATGACTGTCATTCATATTCCATTCACCCAGCTCAGTGTAACATCGATAGGTTTAGGCCAGGGTTTCTTAAACTATGGGGACCATCCTCCTCAGTGAATTTCATTATTTAATTTTTTTTGTAAAACAGATATAACTATACAAAATATACTAAACATATACATATATATATATTTATATATAAACTCAGCAAAAAAAGAAACGTCCCTTTTTCAGGACCCTGTCTTTCAAAGATAATTCGTAAAAATCCAAATAACTTCACAGATCTTCATTGTAAAGGGTTTAAACACTGTTTCCCATGCTAGTTCAATGAACCATAAACAATTCATGAACATGCACCTGTGGAACGGTCGTTAAGACACTAACAGCTTACAGACGGTAGGCAATTAAGGTCACAGTTATGAAAACTTAGGACACTAAAGAGGACTTTCGACTGACTCTGAAAAACATCAAAAGAAAGATGCCCAGGGTCCCTGCTCATCTGCGTGAACGTGCCTTAGGCATGTTACAAGGAGGCATGAGGACTGCAGATGTGGCCACGGCAATAAATTGCAATGTCCGTACTGTGAGACGGGGGGGGAGCAGACGTGACAGCTAGGTTGTACTAACCTCATGATGGGTATAGGGAAGATTTGTGTATCATATAGTAGCCTAAACCTATCGCTGTTACATTAAACTGGGTTAATGGCATATGAATGAGAGTCATCCAATATGCTGTAAGTGAAATAAGGCCATGCTCATGAAAAGAAAAACATCCTACCTCATCTTAAACGGCCCTGACCGCCACTGATGTGAGCGGTGGGTCGCGAGTTATGAGTAAACATTTATAATGACACACTATTTCTTCTTAATTTCGGTCGTTCAAGGACAGACAATTTGTCATTTGGGTCTCGAGCTGAAAAATCTTAAGAATCTCTGTTTTAGGCTACTACATGATACTAAAGTTTTCCCTGTAAACATCATGAGGTTGCTACAAATCAAATCAAAGTTTATTTGTCACGTGCGCCAAATACAACAGGTGTAGACCTTACAGTGAAATGCTTACTTACAAGCCCTAACCAACAGTGCAATTTTTAAGTAAAAAATAGGCATTAGGTAAACAATAGATAAGTAAAGAAATTTTTAAAACAGTAAAATGACACTGAAAATAATAGTAGCGAGGCTATATACAGGTGGTACCGGTACAGAGTCAATGTGTGAAACCTAGCCTATGAATGAAAGTTTACAGCGTAGGTGCACACAGGCCAAGAAAATTTTGAGTAATCAATTGAGGAGACAGACAGTGACGCATTCAATACCGCCTTGCACAGTCTTGCCAGCATCTAGCTGATCTAGGGTGTAATCATTAGTCCAACAGTTGCAAATTTGAGTTTCTATTGGACAAATTAGAGAAAGGGGGATACCTAGTCAGTTGTACAACTGAATACATTCAACATAAATATGCCTTCCACATTTAACCCAACCCTTCTGAATCAGAGAGGTGCGGGGGGCTGCCTTAATCGACATCCAAATTCAGCTATGTTTATCCCCTTTTCGACTCAGTTTGCTTCCGTTTAAGAAACAAACACAGCTCACTTTCACAACAGCCACATAAAAACAACATGCTCTTTGTTTATATGATTCCTTCTCACAACAATCTATGCACTCTCCTCCTCTCATCTTTTACCTTCACTTGTGGACTTCACTGCACAACACATCAGTTGTCTGTGACCAGGCGAAAAAATATTTCCAAGCCAAACCTTCATATCATGACTGCTAACCACTACACACAGGCTACACCTTTATCATGTCATAGTCAACACATTAGAACTAACTAGAACTAATGCGTTAGTAAACCTGCTACAATCATGCAGTACAGTGTACAGTCAGAAAGCAGTTTAGCAGTTACAATAATTTAATGAAACCAAAAGCTTACCTTGACTTGGAAGAGTTCCAGTGTTGGATAGCCGTAGCCAGCTAGCTAACATAGCAACCCTCTCTGTTTGAGCCAGGTATTTGAGTAGGCTAAACTAGGTAGCTGCATTCTCTAGCTAAGTGAAAGTGAAAGTTAAAAAAAATTCTAGCAAATCTCTTTCTCTCTCTCTCTCTTGCTTCTCCTTCATTTTGTAAAATGAAAATGATTTGTTCAAAACAGTTCAACTATTGTCTTTCTCTCAATTGAAATCAACTACTCACCACATTTTATGCACTGCAGTGATAGCTAGCTGTAGCTTATGCTTTCAGGACTAGATTCATTCTCTGATCCTGGACAACACGCCAGTTCATGTTGCAAGAGCGCTGATAGGCTGGAGAATGTCCTCCGGAAGTTGTCATAATTACTGTGTAAGTCTATGGAAGGGGGTGAGAACCATGTGCCTCCTAGGATTTGTATTGAATTCAATGTACCCAGAGGAGGAAAGAAGCTAGCTGTCCTCCAGCTAAACCATGGTGCTACCCTACAGTGTTGCTGAGGCTACTGTAGACCTTCATTGTAAAGCAGTGTCTTTTAATAAATTTTTGGGTGACGTGAATATATTTAGTATAGTTTTATCTAAAATAATTATTAGTTTTTAATGTTTCACTATTTTTATGAAATTCACTGAGGAGAATGGTCTTCCCCTTCCTCCTCTGAGGAGACTCCACTGACGTTATGAACTGAAACCAAAGTTCCAGGAACAAGACCAGAAATGTTGTTGAATTTTAAATAAGTTTTGATGTTTGATACAATATTTTTTTTACCCCGTTTTCTCCCCAATTTCTTGCTATCCAATTGGTAGTTACAGTCCTGTCTCATCGCTGCAACTCCTGTACGGACTCGGGAGAGGTGAAGGTCGAGAGCCGTGTGTCCTCCCCAAAATACAACCCAACCAAGCCGCACTGTTTCTTCACACAATGCCCACTTAACCCGGAAGCCAGCCGCACCAATGTGTCGGAGGAAACACTGTGCACCTGGCGACCGTGTCAGCGTGCACTGCACACGGCCTGCCACAGGAGTCGCAAGTGCGCGATGGGAAAAGGACGTCCCTGCCGGCCAAACCCTCCCTTCACCCGGACGACGCTGGGCCGATTGTGCGCCACCCCATGGGTCTCCCGGTCGCAGCCGGCTGCAACAGATCCTGGACTCGAACCCAAAATCTCTAGTGGCACAGCTAGCACTGCGATGCCGTGCCTTAGACCACTGCACCACTCGGGAGGCCCTTTTGAAACTATTTTGATATAAAAATGTTGCATGACAATTTCTCCTCCAAATGGAGCACAAAGAGCCTGTCCTGCATTTTTTTGAGATGATCTCGTCTTGACAATAAGTTATTTTATTCATCCTATCACATATCCATCTGCATGTGCTAAAGGCCAAACCTGAGACCTGTAACGGCTGTCTTCAGAAATGGACCAAGGCACAGCAGGTATGAGGATACTCATAGTTTAATTAAAAAAAAGAGTAAAGCATTCACGGTGAAAAACAATAAACAAGACAGCAGCAACAGTTTTACAGGCTCTACAAACGCAGTGCAAAAACAACCACCCACAACCCCAAAGAAAAACACACACACCTATATAGGACTTCCAATCAAAGGCAACTCAACACACCTGCCTTCAATTGGAAGTCCCAATCAACAATACAAACATTACCATACACAAAACTGCCACGTCCTGACCCCAAAACTAAAACAATAGCTCCATCTGCTGGTCAGGACGTGACAGTACCCCCCCCCCTCAAGGTGCAGACCCCGGAATGCACCTACCAACAGGAGGAGGAGACAATTAATCCCAAAATGGCACAGTATTATCTACAGTTGAAGTCGGAAGTTTACATACACCGTAGCCAAATACATTTAAACTCAGTTTTTCACAATTCCTGACATTTAATCCTAGTAAAAATTCCCTGTCTTAGGTCAGTTAGGATCACCACTTTACTTTAAGAATGTGAAATGTCAGAATAATAGTAGAGAGAATGATTTATTTCAGCTTTTATTTCTTTCAACACATTCCCAGTGGGTCAGAAGTTTACATACACTCAATTAGTATTTCGTAGCATTGCCTTTAAATTGTTTAAATTGGGTCAAACATTTCAGGTAGCATTCCGCAAGCTTCCCACAATAAATTGGGTGAATTTGGCCCATTCCTCCTGACAGAGCTGGTGTAACTGAGTCAGGTTTGTAGGCTTCCTTGCTCACACACGCTTTTTCAGTTCCGCCCACAAATTTTCTATAGGACTGAGGTCAGGGCTTTGTGATGGCCACTCCAATACCTTGACTTTGTTGTCTTTAAGCCATTTTGTCACAACTTTGGAAGTATGCTTGGGGTCATTGTCCTTTTGGAAGACCCATTTACGACCAAGCTTTAACTTCTTGACTGATGTCTTGAGATGTTGCTTCAATATATCCACATCATTTTCCTACCTCATGATGCCATCTATTTTCTGAAGTACACCAGTCCCGCCTACAGCAAATCACCCCCACAACATGTGGCTGCCACCCCCGTGCTTCACGGTTGGGATGGTGTTCTTCGGCTTGCAAGCCTCCCCCTTTTTCCTTCAAACATAATGATGGTCATTATTGTCAAACAGTTCTATTTTTGTTTCATCAGACCAGAGGACATTTCTCCAAAAATTACGATCTTTGCCCCCATGTGCAGTTGAAAACCGTAGTCTGACTTTTTTATGGCAGTTTTGGAGCAGTGGCTTCTTCCTTGCTGAGCAGCATTTCAGGTTATGTCGATATAGGGCTCGTTTTACTGTGGATATAGATACTTTTGTACCTGCTTCCTCCAGCATCTTCACAAGGTCCTTTGCTATTGTTCTGGGATTGATTTGTACCTTCAGGTGTTCGGAAATTGCGCCAAAGGATGAACCAGACTTGTGGAGGTCTACAATTTTCTTTCGGTGGTCTTGGCTAATTTCTTTTGATTTTTCCCATGATGTCAAGCAACGAGGCATTGAGTTTGAAGTTAGGCCTTGAAATATATCCAAATGTACACCTCCGATTGACTCAAAGGATGTCAATTAGCATATTAGAAGCTTCTAAAGCCATGACATACTTTTCTGGAATTTTCCAAGCTGTTTGAAGGCACAGTGAACTTAGTGTATGTAAACAAAGTAAATGTCCTAACCGACTTGCCAAAACTATAGTTTGTTAATTAACAAGAAATTTGTGGAGTGGTTGAAAAACGAGTTTTAATGACTCCAACCTAAGTGTATGTAAACTTCCGACTTCAACTGTATATAGTGCACTACCTTTGACCAGGGCCGATAGGGTTCTGGAATAGGGTGACATTTGGGACACAGAAAATACACTACATGACCAAATGTATGTGGACACCCCTTCAAATTAGAGGCCTCTGCTATTTCAGCGACACCCGTTGCTGACAGATGTATAAAACCGAGCACACAGCCATGCAATCTCCATAGACAGACATTGGCAGTAGAATGGCCCGTACTGAAGAGCTCAGTGACTTTCAACGTGGCACCGTCATAGGATGCCACCTTTCCAACAAGTCAGTTCGTCAAATTTGAAGAACTTGACTGGTCTACACAGAGCCCTGACCTCAACCCCATCTAACAACTTTGGAATGAATTGAAAAGCCATCTGAGAGCCAGGCCTAATCACCCATCAGTGCCTGACCTCTCTAATGCCCGACCTCACAATACAAGAAACCCACAAGTTTTAACCTCTTGCCACTCAAATCATGCCTCTCCCATAACCCATTATCACCTAACAATACCTCCTCCCACATTGTGTGTTTCCCTCACTTTGATGCACTGACTGTAAAAGATATTTTGAAACCAACCGTCCAAGGTATAGAACCACCCCACCCAGACAAATTATTCAGTTCACATTAGGCCTGGCATGGCCTGCGGTGAATCAATCTTTGATCCACCCTTAGCACACTATCTGCCTGTCAGGACGTGCCATGATAGAAAAAGCACCTGAAGCATTTCTAAACTGTCAGCGTTGTGATCTTTACCATGCATAGTGAGTAGTGACTGACTGCAAAGAGACAGCAGAGACAGGTACATTGATTTATCCTCTCGAACCAACCAATAATGGTCATTATCAACCATTCACATTCTGCGGATTACAATGTTGTGGACTGAATGGAGCGTGAACAATGTACAGAAAAATCTCACTTCAAGACTACTTGCTTCGTTTGCTGTTAAAGCCATTGAGGATGTTGGCATGTTAAGCAGTAGTTACAATAAGTAATAATAAGAATTCGTATGCAGTGGAAAAACTAGTAGAGTTGCATGAAATTAGTTCTAAATTTGCAAAATTTTCTCTCCACCACATGGCAAAATGTATACCCATGGCAAAATGTATAGAATTGCAAGAAATTAACTTTTCAACTTCAAAATGTTCTCTCCACCATCAAGACGGGTGCCACTAAAATGTTTTGCCAGCGAGGTGGGGGGGACGCCCAACCAAATCTTTGTTAGGGCCCCAAAAGCCTAGGGCCGGCCCTGAGTGTTGTCCAATGTAGTAATCTATTTTCAGTTGGGATTTAAGTTGGGTTTCAGTTTGGTTACAGCCATCTGTTTTACAGCATAGAGTACATAGATGGCCTGGCCTCTGCATACTTCTGCTGTCATGGAGAGAATAATACCTGTAATTTCTGATCAGTTAGCCCCCTGGTGCCACCCACTCTACAAAAACACTCACATAGAGACCCCTGGTACCACCCACTCTACAAAAACACTCACATAGAGACCCCTGGTACCACCCACTCTACAAAAACACTCACATAGAGACCCCTGGTACCACCCACTCTACAAAACACTCACATAGAGACCCCTGGTACCACCCACTCTACAAAACACTTACATAGAGACCCCTGGTACCACCCACTCTACAAAACACTCACATAGAGACCCCTGGTACCACCCACTCTACAAAACACTCACATAGAGACCCCTGGTACCACCCACTCTACAAAACCACTCACATAGAGACCCCTGGTACCACCCACTCTACAAAACCACTCACATAGAGACCCCTGGTACCACCCACTCTACAAAAACACTCACATAGAGACCCCTGGTACCACCCACTCTACAAAACACTCACATAGAGACCCCTGGTACCACCCACTCTACAAAACACTCACATAGAGACCCCTGGTACCACCCACTCTACAAAACACTCACATAGAGACCCCTGGTACCACCCACTCTACAAAAACACTCACATAGAGACCAGGCTGCACACACACACACACTTTGTCCTATTGAGGTCTCTCTTTCTGTCTTGCCTCTCACCTGCTAAGAACAACAACGTCAAATTAGTTGTCCCTCATCTACTTATTTGGTAACTTTAAAAGGGATATATTTGAAATGATCCTTTCAAAGCAAATTTCAAATGATTCTTTATTTTGACACATTGAAGTTTTTCCATTGCACACTCACAGTATAAACAATACGGGTATTGTATCATTGTTAGTAAACATCAAAAGCACATGATAGTTCAGCTGTTCCCAGATAATGATGATTCAGCAAATGGATGGATGGAGAGTCAGTGGTTCCTTCAAGTCCCTGAGGAGCTTTTGTTTCATTCTGTGAAGGCTCTGTTCTGTATGCACCCCCAGTTCTCCCTCCATCCCTAGACTTAGACCGCTCTGCTCCGCTCCCAGACCCTCTGCTCCTCATTCTCATGCTCACATTGACACTGTGGCCGAGAGCCTGGTGCCTGGTGTTGGGGTGCCAGGGACTGTTGCGGCTTGCTGGGACCATGGCTCAATGTGGCACATATTCAAGTCTGCTCTGAAGCCCATTGTCTGCATGCTAATGATCTGAAGAGAAACCAGCCCCAACCCCAACGTTTCGTAATTGTATGTTGGTTAAATGGAAAATATGGCTGTTTTTTCCATTTACTGAAAAGTTTCAGTTTTGTAGCTACCATGTTTTCTTCAGACAGCGACGATTGACAGCCTAAACATAATCCATATACAACACTATGAAGTATCCATACAAACACTGTCAGTCTGTCTCCAGTGATTGATTAGTTTGTGTAATGTATGTTCAACACACTTCTGAAAGAAGTCGAGAAACAAATGTCTGCACTCCTAGTGTACGTCCCAAATGCCTATTCCCCCTATTCCCTATATTTTTTTATTTTACCTTTATTTAACTAGGCAAGTCAGTTAATAAGAACAAATTCTTATTTTCAATGACAGCTTAGGAACAGTGGGAAACTGCCTTGTACAGATTTCTACCTTGTCAACTCGGGGGATTCGATCTTGCAACCTTTCAGTTACTAATCCAACACTCTCACCACTAGGCTACCTGCCACCCCATATATAGTACACTACTTTTGACCAGGGCCTCCATGTCCCTCTCTACCACCCTCCCCGCTTCCCTGACTGACTGGCTGACTACTGTATCTAAAGCAGGCCTGCTCCGCTCCTAACGAAGAGTGACAGCACCTGGGATTTGTCTACTCTGGTTTTCATTTCCCACCACTTCTTCTCACAACAAGTTCCCTCGTTTCACGTCAGCCGAATCCTCTGGGTTCACACTGGCTCAAGACCTTGCGACCCTAACGTTTGGTCAAGTGTTCTAATGAGTTATGTCCCTGTATCTAGCCAGGCAGCACTGAGGCGGCAGTGAGTCCACTTCGAGGTCTACGGCAGTCCGTCTCTCCTATACAGCAGAGATACTTTAAAACCACTGTGGGCCACCTTCTATCCATCTGTAACTCTGTTTCTCCAGGAAGCAGCTTTTGTTTAATGAGCTGCTGTCTGTATGCTGCATTGCAGGCAGTCGGTCTAACCTCTCTCTCTCTCTCTCTCTCTGACTTCTGCCGAGCACTTCCTCTAACAGCTGTAGACTCCTGCTGGCTCAGCTCCTCTACTCTTCCTCAGCCATTATTAGCCACTGCTAATGACTAACACAGTTGGCTTTTACAACACTGTATACGACCGACCCATCTGCCCTGACGTCACCCAAGCTCTTAAAACTCTAGTGAAACTCTGGCTGACTCTGTCTAATGTTCCTTTTCTTCTGAATGTAGATTACTTTTCATATCAGTGTATTATGGAACTGATGCACAAATCCCATGTATGTTCTTTTGCAGTCACAGCATCGATAAACTGAGGGTTGAATTTGATCAAACTAGCTGGTTAATAACAATGTACCTATCTACACCAATACAATGCATGTTGTTACTTTCATACTTACCTAGGGTTGCACACTTCCTGGAACTTCCAATAAATTCCCCTGGGATACCTCCAACCGGGATTCTGGGAAAACCAGGGTATTTATTTAAGATTCCAGGAAGTTTGTAACGTTACACTCACCACAGTGGATGTGATAGGTACATACACTAAGCACAAGGTTTTCTACCCATGTATAGTTGTGTCAAAACCTATTAAGATGCCTAAGTGGTATAAACACTTCACTTATGCCTGACACAATGAGTACTAGTGATCAAAAGTCGACATGAAAATCATTATAATTCTTGGAAATAACCTCTTCATTTTCCCCAGGATGGGGAACTCTTAATTATTGCATCTTGTGAACCTGCTCTTCTTG
The DNA here is from genome assembly GCF_901001165.1 of Salmo trutta. Taxonomy (NCBI): domain Eukaryota; kingdom Metazoa; phylum Chordata; class Actinopteri; order Salmoniformes; family Salmonidae; genus Salmo; species Salmo trutta. The sequence continues at coordinate 8,476,833 of NC_042983.1, read as the reverse complement.
TTTGACTCATATGGATCCATAGACTGATATGGATCCATAACTAATTGTGATGTCTATTGTACATACAGATGGAATAACTGTTACTTCCTGATCTTCTGTAATCTTCATAAGAACTTATTTAAGTACTCTTGAGGTCCAGGGGATGAAAACAACATGTCTTCCCTTATCACCCAGAAGCTGAACCCATCGTGGAATATCTCTTGGTCTCCGACATCACACCAGACAGCTGTAAACTGGCCTGGTCAGCTGAAGAGGACCTCTTTGATAGTTTTGTCATTATGATCAATGATACAAACGACGACCTCGCTTCTCCGCAAGAGGTGGTGGTGCCCGGGGAGGAGAGAACAACAGTGCTTACTGAGCTAACTGAGGACACAGAGTACAAAATTGAGCTCTATGGAGTCATTTCGGGACAGCTCTCCAATTCTATTTCCGTGGTGGCAAAAACAGGTACGCGGTATGACATCACACCAGCAACGGCCTAGGGCTACTGGGTAGATTATGTTAGGAATGTATTCATACAACGTGTCAGCTTCTTTTAATACTGTAAATTGTATATTCTCGATGTCAGCATGGAAATGGGGTCAATGTTGGGTCAGTGTTGAATATCTTCGTCATTGCAGCCATTTTTGTTGACTAACCTGATAACATTGTGTGATAACATTTGTTCAAGGCAGCAATCTGGTAGAATTATAAATAGTTAGCGTTGCAAATGAATTATTAAAACCTGCTTGGGATGCCTTGTGTGTGTCATGTGTCAGCAGCTGTGTGTGATGTGTCCCATCGTGGTTTTGTTAACCCAGTTGGACGTGTTTGTTCAGCGTTCACTGTCCTGTCATTGTCTTGTCTGTCAGCACTCCTGAGTGGTTCCACTGGAATCATCCAACAGCCCTCTCATCTTAAACCCGTCTGTCTGTCTGTCTGTCTGTCTGTCTGTCTGTCTGTCTGTCTGTCTGTCTGTCTGTCTGTCTGTCTGTCTGTCTGTCTGTCTGTCTGTCTGTCTGTCTGTCTGTCTGTCTGTCTGTCTGTCTGTCTGTCTGTCTGTCTGTCTGTATGTCTGTCTGTCTGTCTGTCTGTCTGTCTGTCTGTCTGTCTGTGTAAACACCATACTCAGCTTCTGATGGCCTCTCATTCACGGGGGTCCAGAGAACTGCTCAGGAGATTTACTCATCTATTCATTTGCCCTGTTTTTTTTTTTTTTGTCTCTATCTGTCAAGTTGTCTCCAATGTTGTCTTTGGCTGGCTTGCCCCAAATGGGTTTGTCTAATTGTCTTTAAACTGTAAAGGGAAAGTTGTCTGTCTGTCTGTTGAGTGTCTGAATGGCTCTCTCTCTCTCTCTCTGGCTGTCCCCTGCCTTCTCTTGGGGTATGGCTTCACTCTCGGGTCCAATGGCCCTGCCGCATGTTTCACTTTAGTGTGTCTGCAATGGGGGCAAGTTAATCTCCCCCTGTCGTGTCTGTCACGCAAGATACTGTGGCTCAGTGCTGACGACAGGCGTTGGAAGCCCTGGCCTCTTTGTTTCAGTCTATCTCCTTTAACTAGTTGTTCTCAATGCTGGCGTATCTGCTCACACTAGAATAATAGAATAATGTGCATTTTCTGGGTTATTAATGGATTTAATATGATCTTTATGGATGTATTTAGGGATGGGATCTTTAGGAATGATTTAGGGATAAAAAATTAAAAAATTGTAACCAGTATTATTTTATTTAAAAAATGTGATGAGGCGTTATTTGATATCTTAGGATCTGGTATGAATTTCTCTTCACTTAAACGTCTGTCCACGGAGTCTTTAGCTAACTAGCTACCTGTCTTCTGTTTGTTTGTTGTACTCTCTATCATTTATCCTATGCCAGGGCTGGGCACACCCACGGGCATCCGCTTCTCTGAAGTCACTGATACCTCTGCCACCGTACACTGGGCAATCCCCAGAGCTCGAGTGGACAGCTACCGGGTCACTTATGTCGCAGCTCAGGGAGGTGAGTACATACAGATATACCTATACTAAATGTACCAGTGGAGGCTGCTAAGGGGAGGACGGCGTCGAACACATAAAAATTATCCCGCTCCAGCCATTACCACGAGCCCGTCCTCCCCAATGAAGGTGCCACAAACCTCCTGTGATACATACCTATACTGTACATACAGTGGCTGCAAAACCAGAGGTAAGTCATTGACACACGTATGGTATGGTCACATGGCATTCATTTTCATTTAATCAATGAAAATAAATAAGGTGTTTTTTGAGTCTCTGTAAAGAGATCGATCCTGTGCAATCCTATGTTAGTCTCATTCTGCCCTCTAGTGGCTGTTCTGTCTATGTGAGAGGATGTGGCAGTTTGAAAGCAGGGAGTCAACACAACTTCTATGTCAACTGCTTCGCTACTGGTTCACTATTTCACCTCACTACTTGATGATAATCAAAACACTTTTTGGGAGCACATTCTATGAAGTTCATAGGCAAAATGCTTTAGAATGCTTTGTATACAGAATCAGACGTCTGACTGACCTTTTGACCGTCCGTCCGTCCGTGTGTGTGTGTGTGTGTGTGTGTGTGTGTGTGTGTGTGTGTGTGTGTGTGTGTGTGTGTGTGTGTGTGTGTGTGTGTGTGTGTGTGTGTGTGTGTGTGTGCGCGCGCGCGAGCAGGCGCTCCCAAGACTGTGACAGTGGGTGGAACTGAGACTCAGACCGTGCTGCCAAACCTGACCCCTGGAGTTACTTACCAGGTGTCCGTCGTTTCTGTGAAGGGACAGAAGGAGAGTGAGCCAGGGTCCAGCAGCGTCACCACAGGTGAGGTTCACACTTGTTCACAACACAAGGGATGTGTCCCAAATGGCACCATATTCCCTCTATAGTGCACTACTTTTGACCAGAACCCTATTTGGGATGCAGACAAGACTTTAGTTTATGTTAACGCAAGACTACATACACATACTTAAGACACTGAGTGTACAAAACATTAAGAAGACTATCCAAATATTGAGTTGCACCCCCTTTTGACTTCAGAACAGCCTCAATTCGTCGGGCATGGACTACAAGGTGTCGAAAGGGTTGCACGGGGATGCTGGCCCATGTTGACTCCAATGCTTCCCACAGTTGTGTCAAGTTGGCTGAATAAACTGTTGAGCGTGGAAAAACCCCAGCAGCATTGCAGTTCTTTACACACTCAAACCGGTGCACCTGGCACCTACAACCATACCCCGTTCAAAGGCAATTCAATGTTGTGTCTTGCCCATTCACCCTCTGAATTGTCTCAAGGCTTAAAAATCCTTCTTTAACCTGTATCCTCCCCTTCGTCTACACTGATTGAAGTGGATTTAACAGGTGACATCAATAAGGTATTAGAGGTTTCACCTGGATTCACCTGGTCAGTGTGTCATTGAAAGAGCAGGTGTTCCTAATGTTTTGTACACTCAGAGTACATCCTCACATCAATTATAGGCATGTCTTTGTATGCTCTGCAGAAATGGTTGGATTCCTTCAATATTTCTAAACAAAGCATCAAACACTAATGGTGGTAACCCATCTCTAAAGGCTGAGCGCGTAGACCATTGTGAAAGCTGTTAGTGTGCACAGATGGAGCATGGCTGGGGGTGGATAGGCTTTGTGTTTCCGTTTAACAACAGAACATGTCTCTATCCTTGGGGGGGTATTTGATGTGGTTCTGCTCAGAGTAACCATATTGTGTGTGTGTGTGTGTGTGTGTGTGTGTGTGTGTGTGTGTGTGTGTGTGTGTGTGTGTGTGTGTGTGTGTGTGTGTGTGTGTGTGTGTGTGTGTGTGTGTGTGTGTGTGTGTGTGTGTGTGTGTGTGTGTGTGTGTTCTATGTGACAGCTCTGGACAAGCCCCGTGGTCTGACCGCAGTCAACATC
>NC_042983.1:8005898-8050672 GCF_901001165.1 Salmo trutta | reverse complement strand
GGAGTGTTTGAAGAGGACAGGAGCGAGTGTAGCTCTCACCTCCATCAGTAACGTCACTGCTTTCTTCATGGCAGCTCTCATCCCTATACCTGCCCTACGAGCCTTCTCTCTGCAGGTACCTGTGTGTGTGTGTGTGTGTGTGTGTGTGTGTGTGTGTGTGTGTGTGTGTGTGTGTGTGTGTGTGTGTGTGTGTGCTTGTGTGGGGGCCTTCTATCTAACAGTCCCCGTTCATCAGCCTTCATTGGCCCCAGATTTCTCGAGGCGCTTTTTATTGATTTCATTCATCAAACTGAGAGTGAGTGAGTGAGTGAGTGAGGCCGTGTGTGTGTATATCCCTAGACCCCCTTTGTGACCCACTCTGTACTGGTGCCCCCTGTATATAGCCTTGTTATTGTTATTTTATTGTGTTACTTTTTATTTCATTTCTTTTTAACTTTAGTTTATTTAGTGAATATTTTGAACTGCACTGTTGATTAAGGGCTTGTACGTAAGCATTTCACGGTAAGGTATTCGACGCATGTGACAAATCAAATTAGATTTGATTTGATTGTATTAGTGGTGGGCCCAATATCTGTCCCGATTGGGTCCACGTAACCCAATCCATGTGTGTGTGCGTGGGCGTGTGTGTGTGCTTGTGATATCAGTGTGGGAGGTAGGTAGAGAGAGAGGTTAGAGGGGAGTAGGGTGGGGGTGTTAGGAGGGTTGGGGGGGGGGTCCTAACTCAGATCTGTCATTAATTAGTAATGTCATCACACCACAAAGAGATAGTGGCGAGGGGGGGGGAGAGAGTGACAGAGGAAACCGTTAGAAAATGCTGGGGGTTAGAGAGATCAGTCATCCTCTCTCCTCATCTACATGTCTGTCTATCTGTCTGCTTCCACTCTCTCTCTCTCCCTCTCTCATCTGTGCGTGCGGCGGAATACCTTGACACACACACACACTGCTGTTTGACCTCTGACCCAAGGAAGAGGTGGCTGAGTTCATGTGCCATTGCCCTGACAACAAGCCCAGCTGCACGCTACATGTACCACGCCGCAGATATGTCTGGACGTACACAACTCACACACACACACACACACACACACACTCACCTACATGCAACCCCCCCCCCCACTCTCTCCTGATACAGGCGAGACGTTACTCTTCTTTCACAGTGATGCCGATATTAGTATGTGTGGACAGATGGCTTTAGTACAGGGGTCTGTCAAACATGCTCTACTTAGCCCAAAGGTCTGACAGAACCAGGACACTCATCACAGACAAATACCATACATGGAGGTGTGTGTGTGTGTGTGTCCGCGCAGGCATGCGTGGGAGTGTGTGTGCGTGCGTGTGTGTGTCTGAAAGCACATTCTTGTCTTTATCAGCGTTAACAACTTCCTCCAGTCTACTCCTCTCTGGAACAGAGAGATTCGTCTCTCTTTTCTCTCTCTCTCTCTCTCTCTCTCTCTCTCTCTCTCTCTCTCTCTCTCTCTTTATCGCATCTCTCCATTTCCTCCCCTCCTTCAGTCTGGAAGAAACAAAAGAGTGTGGATCTGAGCTAGACAAAGAGATGAAGATAAACCACACTCCAGATCTAGTATCTTTACTGGGGTCAGCCATTGGCCACACCTGGCGTGTCTGTGTGTGTTTAGAGGTTGATTTCATTAGGAAAAGCCTTACGGAGCTGGGAGCAACACAAATGTGATGTGTCTGTCTGGTCAGACTAGGTATCTACGTGTTCCGTTCTTTCTCCCTCCTCCATCTTACTCCCCCCTCACCCTCACTCCTCTCTCTCTCCCTTTTCTCTCTCTACCTTTCTCGCTTTCTTGTGCTGTGCATGGAATTGAGACTTGTGAGGTAAGGAAGGTAAGGAATGAGAGAGGGGGAGCGGTGTGTGTGTGTCTGGTTGGTGTTAAGGCGTGGTTAGAGTGGGATGGAATAGGTTGCTGTAAACTGGCAGCAGTGAGAGCTTGTGTGTGTGTGTGTGTGTGTGTGTGTGTGTGTGTGTGTGTGTGTGTGTGTGTGTGTGTGTGTGTGTGTGTGTGTGTGTGTGTGTTCTTGGGTGCGTGTGTAGGGGTGTGTGTTGTCTCTGAACCGGTGCGCCTGTTCATCACCTCAAGCCCTGCAGGCCTCTGTCTCCTTGGGTGGCCTGGCACACACACAGGACTTAGTGTGTGAGTGTGTGTGCTTGTGTCTGTGTGTGTGTGTGTGTTCAGTGGTCTGGCAGCTACACAGGATCCAGATTGTACTCTGGGCAGGGCCCCAGCCTAACCCCAACCCCCACCCTCTACTCTTTACGGCTCTAAGAGCTACACACTACACTCTCTCTCTCTCTCTCTCTCTCTCTCTCTCTCTCTCTCTCATTTTATTTTCTCTCAAGTCCTCCTCTTACACACTCACACTCTTTTTTTCCCTTCTTCTTTTTTTCCTTCTTTTTTTCTTATTAACCCATCCACCACCACCCCTCTTCGGAGGACACATATCTTTAAAAAAAATTTTTTTTTTTTTTTTACAGCTTTTGTACTACGTATACAGTGCATACATTTTACATAGACGTTTAACATATACATATTACATACAGTACCGGTCAAAAGGTTGGACACACCTACTCATTCAAATCAAATCCAATTCAACTTTATTTGTCACATGCGCTGAAATCAACGAGTGTAGACTTTACCGTGAAATGCTTACTTTCAAGCCCTCAACCAACAGTGCAGTTCAGGAAGAGTTAAGAAAATATTTACCAAGTAGACTAAAATAAAAAGTAACACAATAAGAATAACAATAACGAGGCTATATACAGGGGGCACCGGTACCGAGTCAGTGTGCGGGGGTACAGGTGGCTAGTTGAGGTAATCTGGTAATCAGGTAGGTGGGGGCGAAGTGACTATGCATAGATAACAAACAAACAGCGAGTGCAGAGAAAACAGTCTATAACTTGGGTGACTGGAGTCTGACAATTTTATGGGCTTTCCTCTGACACCGCCTATTATATAGGTCATGGATGGCAGGAAGCTTGGCCCCAGTGATGTACTGGGCCGTTCGCACTACCCTCTGTAGCGCCTTACGGTCAGATGCCGAGCAGTTGCCATACCAGGCGGTGATGCAACCGGTCAGGATGCTCTCGATGGTGCAGCTGTGGAACCTTTTGAGGATTTGGAGACCCATGCCAAATCTTTTCAGTCTCCTGAAGGGGAAAAGGTTTTGTCGGGCCCTCTTCACGACTGTCTTGACATGTTTGGACCATGATAGTTTGTTGGTGATTCAAGGATTTTTCTTTATTTTTTAAAAATGTTCTACATTGTAGAATAATAGTGAAGACATCAAAACTATGAAATAACACATATGGAATCATGTAGTAACCAAAAAAGTGTTAAACAAATCAAAATATATTTTATATTTGAGATTTTTCAAAGTAGCCACCTTTTGCTTTGCACACTCTTGGCATTCTCTCAACCAGCTTGACCTGGAATGCTTTTCCAACAGTCCAACAGCATATGTGGGGAGTTCCCACATATGCTGAGCACTTGTTGGTTGCTTTTCTTTCATTCTGCGGTCCAACTCATCCCAAACCATCTTAATTGGGTTGAGGTTGGGGGATTGTGGAGGTCAGGTCATCTGATGCAGCACTCAATCACTCTCCTTCTTGGTCAAATAGCCCTTACACAGCCTGGAGGTGTGTTGGGTCATTGTCCTGTTGAAAAACAAATGATAATTCCACTAAGCGCAAACCAGATAGGATGGCATATCGCTGCAGAATGCTGTGGTAGCCATGCTGGTTAAGTGTGCCTTGAATTCTAAATGAATCTCAAATTTGGACTCATCAGACCAAAGGACAGATTACCACCAGTCTAATGTCCATTACTCGTGTTTCCTGGCCCAAGCAAGTCTCTTCTTATTATTGGTGTCCTTTAGTAGTGGTTTCTTTGCAGCATTTCGACCATGAAGGCCTGATTCACGCAGTCTCCTCTGAACAGTTGATGTTGAGATGTGTCTGTTACTTGAACTCTGTGAAGCATTTATTTGGGCTGCAATTTCTGAGGCTGGTAACTCTAAAGAACATATCCTCTGCAGTAGAGGTAACTCTGGGTCTTCCTTTCCTGTGGCGTTCCTCATGAGAGCCAGTTTCATCATAGCGCTTGATGTTTTTTGAGACTGCGCTTGAAGAAACTTTCAAAGTTCTTGACATTTTCCAGACTGACTGACCTTCATGTCTTAAAGTAATGATGGACTGTCATTTTTCTTTGCTTATTTGAGCTGTTCTTGCCATAATATGGACTTGGTATTTTACCAAACAGGGCTATCTTCTGTGTACTATCAAACAGGGCTATCTTCTACCTTGTCACAACACAACTGATTTGCTCAAACGCATGAAGAAGGAAAGAAATTCCACAAATTAACTTTTAAGAAGGCACACCTGTTAACTGAAATGCATTCCAGGTAACTACCTCATGAAGCTAAAAATATAGAAAAACCCTTGAATGAGTAGGTTTGTCCAAACTTTTGACTGGTACTGTACATGATAGTTTTATATAAAGCAGTTATATAACAACATAACTTTAATCCCACCCCTCAGCCACTCTCAGCCCATCCCACCTATCACCATAGACCACCCTCGTTTGGTTTCCATGTGCCATATACTTTTCAATTGTGCTGTGATGTTTTACATACATTTATAAACTTTCTAATCATATAGTATCCACAGATTGTGAGCTAAAGATGAAAATCTTTTCCACGAGTATTATTATATTATTTATTGACTGACCATGGTTTTCTAAATCGCCCAACACTGCTGTTCGTAGAGTTCATTTGAAATAAATGAATGTTGTGATTTTTTTTTAACCATTCCTGAACCTGTGACCAGAAACAAGCTATGTAGGGGCAATACCAGAATAAATAATCTTGTGATTCAGTCTCTTCGCAACAAAATCTACAGAGCTGAGATTGTTGTATGTCCCATATATATAGCATTCTGTTGCTGGCAAGAATTTTGTATAATAATTTAAATTGAAAAACTCAACTTTTTTGGTGTGTACCAGTTCATAAACCATGTGCCATGGAAACGGTACATCGAAAATCTCTTCCCATTTATTTTCAACCTGTATGGCGCAGCTGTCAACATTTTTGTCCTCAAATGAAACTGGTATATTTTTCTATTTATGCCAGTTCCTTTCAGACAATTTTCATCTTTAATATATGGCAGGCAAACAAGTTCCCTTCCTTCTCCCTTTTCCACTTGCCTCCGCCATTTTTGTGGTCGTGCTGCAATCAGTTGGTTGTAAGTTTGGATTGAGCAGACATTCCCATATATTTTCGATAGCTGCGTATGTGACACAACTCCACCGTTTCTATACCTAATATCATTATTAAATATAATATAATTTTTCCCATAAGTAATGTTTTTATATTAATCAGTATATTTGAGTTTAACCATAACATTTGTTGTAATTTTTGCTCTATATTTTCTGGAGGATAAAACTGAAATTGTAACCAGCATTGTATGGCTTGTTTAAGAAAGGGCGATACTTTAAACAACATTTTATTTTAAATGATTCGGGAAATGAGAAGTTGTAATCTGTATAAAGGCAAAAAGGCCAAGGATGAGCCTTTCTTAATAATCTACTGAAGAACCATTTTGGGTTTAAGTATAATTTATATATGAGTGAAGCTTTTAGTGAGTTTTAAAGCTTTAATATTTAATAATTTTAGCCCCCCAAACTCATATTCATTATATAAATAGGCACGTTTAATTTTGTCTGCCTTAGCGTTCCAAATAAAATGAAATCTTTTTTGCTCTTATGATTTAAAAACGAGTCGTCTGGAGTAGGCAGCGCCATTAGTAAGTAAGTAAACTGGGATAGGACCAACCTCTCCATGGTTGCAGAATCTTATCTATTGTTCCAAACTTTCTATTGAAAATGATTGTTGTAAGCTCATTTATATTTTTTGGGATGTGAATACCAAGTATGTCTACTTCACCATCCACCCATTTTATTGGTAAACTACAAGGGAGTGTAAACACTGTGTCTTTTAACGATCCAATACGTAATATGGTACACTTGTCATAATTAGCTTTTAGTCCAGAGAGGCTAGAAAAGTGATCAAGATCTTCAATAAGACAGTGCAGGGATCTAGATTGCGGACTTAAGAAAAAACTTGATTCATACATTGACACTTTTGTTTTTACCCCTGAATTTCTAACCCCTTGATGTTCTTGTTGGATCTAATTTTGATAGTTAGCATTTCAATGGCCATAATAAATAGATATGGAGACAACAGACAGCCTTGTTTTACTCCTCTTAAAAGCTCAATACTTTCTGAGAAGTAACCATTATTTACTCTTTTACATCTGTGGTTGCTGTACATCATTTTTACCCATTGTATAAGAGATTCACCTCTTTGCATTTCGCCAGGATTCGCCAGATTGAAATCAGACCTTCTTGCTGAGTTCCTGAAAGTCTACAATTTTTATAGTAATTAATACATGCTAATAATGGATATTTTAGTACATAAAAAAGGTCTGATGTACCTCTACTGGTATACCATCAAGCCCTGGTGTTTTTACAGACTGAAAAGATTTAATTGCATCATTAAGTTTCTCTTCTGTAATTTGGCCTTCACACAGGTCTTTCTGTAAATTTGTTCATTTTACGTTATTATTATTATTATTAGGAAAGAAATCCTTACAGTTAACATCATTCAGTGAAAATGGAGGAAACTGAAAAGAAAACATATGCTTAAAATATTTTGCTTCCTCTTCCAAAATATCATTTTGTGAATCATGGATGATTTCTGTAAATTCTTTTTGGTAGCATTTCTATGTTGAAGATTCAAGACAAAATTGCATTTTTCACCGTTTTCATTCCAATTTGCTTTATTTTTGTAATACATTATACTTGATCGTTCTTGAATAAGTACCTCCTTGTTGTACCTCCTACCTCTTTGTTGTTTTTCCTCTAACCTATTTTGTGCCTCTATAGTACAGTTTTCATTACCATCTACCTGCTCTGTTATTTCCTCTATTTCCTTTATTAGTCTATTCTCTTTTGACCTAAACCGCTTTTGTTTTAATGATGAGTGTTGAATTGAATGGCCTCTAAAAGTACACGTAAAAGTGTCCCATACAATAAGGAGATCTGCTGTTCCTATGTTGCGCAGAAAAAACTCAATTATGAATTATTTTGTCTTAGTTAAGAACAAATTGTCATCCAATAGGCTTTTATTCAATTTCCAATATCCCCGTCCACGTGGAAATTCTGCAAGTTATATGGAGGCCAATTAGATGGTGGTCCAATCGCATTTGGTTTCCTATTAATATTTTTTTTTTTTACTTTTGATGCCAGCAAGAATGAGACCAAGAAGTAACGGCTAGCCTGATTAAGCCTCCTCCATGTATATCTCACGAGGTGAGGGTTTTTCAGCCTCCATATATCCACTAGTTCTAATGTATCCATGCTATTCATGACCTTCATAAGTGCTTGAGGGTGATAGTTTGTAGTGTGACTTCCTTTACGATCCATTGAGGTACTTAAAAACGTATTATAATCTCCCACCATAATAATAGATTCATTCGTTGCTTGTGAGCTCAATAGATTATTATAAATATTTTAGAAGAAGTGTGGATCATCATTATTTGGCCAATATTGATTAATTTGCCAGATCTGTTTTTGGTCCAATAGCATATTTTAAATAATCAATTTCATTGAGGATCTGTTTGTACAGTTTGCACAATTGGAACAACATTTTTATTAATTAGTATAATCACCCCTTTTGAGTTTCTTTGCCCATGACAAAAATATATTTCTCCCTCTCAGGCCTTTTCCTCATCTATATTTGCAGTGTGTTTCCTGTAAACAATAGATAATGTATTATTTCTCTTTTAGCCAGGTAAACATTTATTTTTGGAGTAGGTGACACCTTTTGTAACATGATATCCTCTCCAGTCCCACTCCCATTCAAATCAAATCAAATCAAATTTATTTATATAGCCCTTCGTACATCAGCTGAAATCTCAAAGTGCTGTACAGAAACCCAGCCTAAAACCCCAAACAGCAAGCAATGCATGTGAAAGAAGCACGGTGGCTGGGAAAAACTCCCTAGGAAAAACTCCTGAGAAAGGCCAAAAACCTAGGAAGAAACCTAGAGAGGAACCAGGCTATGAGGGGTGGCCAGTCCTCTTCTGGCTGTGCCGGGTGGATATTATAACAGAACATGGTCAAGATGTTAAAATGTTCGTAAATGACCAGCATGGTCAAATAATAATAATCATAGTAATTGTCGAGGGTGCAACAAGCACGTCCGGTGAACAGGTCAGGGTTCCGTAGCCGCAGGCAGAACAGTTGAAACTGGAGCAGCAGCATGGCCAGGTGGACTGGGGACAGCAAGGAGTCATCATGCCAGGTAGTCCTAGGGCTCAGGTCCTCCGAGAGAAAGAAAGAAAGAAAGAGAGAATTAGAGAGAGCATATTTACATTCACACAGGACACCGGATAAGACAAGAGAATACTCCAGACGTAACAGACTGACCCTAGCCCCCCGACACATAAACTACTGCAGCATAAATACTGGAGGCTGAGACAGGAGGGATCAGAAGACACTGTGGCCCCATCCGATGGGGCCACAAGGATCCGAAAGCAAAGTCTTTTATTTTTGTCTTTAGTTTGTGAAAACAAGGAAGAGTCGCCTTCCCTCGCTAGTAGTAGCTAGCTGGCAGCCTTGGTAGCTGGCTTTAGCCTGGCTAAAACATAGCAAGCTAGCTATCCTTTTAGCTTTCCACATCGCCATGTGAAATCATTTATAATAAAAGAATATGCCTGGCAAATATTCTTATACTAGTATAACTTAACACATTATCCCGATTTGATAAGCTGCTTGTGTATTCATTCCCATATCATCTAAAAATAGAACTTCATGTTTTGGTTATGGAGAAAAAAGTACATGACTAGCTAGTTGGCTACAGCAGGTTCTACCATTTCACAATAGCCTGTAATCACTAGTTATTACTTCTAAACAAAATAACTTTTTGGGTGGATTCTTGGACTTTCTTGTTGTCTACCCATTTGTTGTGAAAACAAAAGAAGAGTGTCTTGTCTTGTTGTCTTCCCTTGCTAGCAAATTGGCTAAACACTGCAAGCTAGCTAGCCTTTTTGCTTCCCACATCTCCATGTGAACTAATCTGATTTATAATTCAATAATATGCCCTGGCAAATATTCTTATACTTGCCAGTGTAACCTACAAGATTATCATAATTTGATATGCTATTTCAATGTATTTTCTCCCATATCAGCAAAAAATATATAATTCAAGAAGAAAAAAGCACATGGCTATCAGTTTTAACCTAGAATAATAATCCCTTACATTTTGGGGTGATTCTATAAGGCTACAATGTTGTTTGGTTTATTGTTTGAACAGGTGCTAAGATTATGTTTGGTTATCAATGCAAAATAGGCTGCTTATTTAATGCCAAACTAAACCAAGACAGCAGACTAAACCAATACAGCATGGGTCCCCAGATCCACAAGAAGTTCTACAGCTGCACCATCGAGAGCATCCTGACCAGTTGCATCACCACCTGGTATGGCAACTGCTCGGCATCTGACCATAAGGCGCTACAGACGGTACTGTCATCCAGGACCTATATACTAGGCGGTGTCAGAGGAAAGACAAAAAAATTGTCAAAGACTCCAATCACCCAAGTTATAGGCTCTTCTCTCTGCTACAGCATGGCAAGCGGTACCGGAGCGCCAAGTCTAGTTCCAAAAGGGTCCTTAACAGCTTCTACCCCCAAGCCATAAGACTGCTGAACAAGTAATCACATGGCCACCCAGACTATTGACTGTTTACTTTTGTTTTTACACTGCTGCTACTTGATGTTTATTATCTACAGTATGCATAGTCACTTTACCCCTACCTACATGTACAAATGATCTGGACTAACCTGTACCCCCGCACATTGACTCGGTACCGGTACCCCTTGTATATAGCCCCTTTGTTGTTATTTTATTGCGTAACTTTTGACTTAGTTTATTTAGTAAATATTTTGCATTGTTGGTTAAGGGCTCATAAGTAAGCATTTCACTGTAAGGTCTACATCTGTTGTATTCAGCGCATGCGACAAATACAATTTGATTTGATTTGATCTTGACGCTTCAGTGATTTTGAAGTTGATTAGCTTCCCTCATCTCCATGTGAAATAATCAGATTTACAATGAAATAATATACCCCGGCAAATATTCGTATACTTGCTTGAGCAACCTACAATGTTATCCCAGTTTCATATGCCGTTTCAATGTATTCACTCCCATATCAGCTACAAATAGAATGTCATCATGTTTTAGTCGTGGAGAAAAAGCACATATCTTAAAGCTGTTTTTACCAGTAGCCTGAAATGACTAGTTATCACTTCTAAACAAAATAACTTTTGGGGTTCTAATAACGTTGTTTGGTTTATTGTTTGAACAGTTGCTGATGCTATATTTTCTTATCAATGCAAAATAGGCTACTTTCATGCATAACCTATAGCCTATAGATCAGATCAAAGAACCAAGCAAGCTTCATGACCTACACAACACTGCCCCCATGGTTATGGAACATATGATAGGACGCGTTACAATCTTCACCTGACACGGTAGTGCCCGAGCACGCTATAAGGAGCCGGCCTCTTTGTGACGAGAAGCGACACCGCGCTACCCTTCGTCGGCCTGGTTTGCGTATTCCGCGTAGACCCCTTTAGGGACTCTATAGACTACCCCCTCCCAACTCATGGCAGCCTGATAAGTTAACCAATTGTTCCCTGTGTGTGTGTGTGTGTGTGTGTGTGTGTGTGTGTGTGTGTGTGTGTGTGTGTGTGTGTGTTCTCCCTGGCCAGGCTGCGGTGGTGGTGGTGTTTAACTTTGCCATGGTACTGCTCATCTTCCCTGCCATCCTCAGTATGGACCTGTATCGCAGAGAGGACCGCCGCTTTGACATCTTCTGCTGCTTCTACAGGTAACACACACACACACATATATACTCTACATATACACACACACACACTGTATATCTCTCCCCACCCTGGGGTTCATAAAGGTGTGTCATGTGTATCTCTACCTCAACTTCCCTAACTGATCCTTTAATTACTGTTTAGAGTGTGCTGTCCGTCTGTCTGTCTGTCTGTTTATCCTTCTCTCTCTTTATTAAACATCACCTGCCTGTCTGTGCATGTTCAGCTCCATAACACTCGCGGAGGCACACGTTCAATACACTCCCAGAAGTACACACGTGCACGTGTACCAAACATCTCCAGCGCCACGGCTAGCTGTCTGTCTGTCCCCCAGCCTGTGTGCTAACTCTCTGTCTGTCTGTCTGTCTGTCTGTCTGTCCCCCAGCCTGTGTGCTAACTCTCTGTCTGTCTGTCTGTCTGTCTGTCTGTCTGTCTGTCTGTCTGTCTGTGTGCTAACTGTCTGTCTGTCTGTCTGTCCCCCAGCCTGTGTGCTAACTGTCTGTCTGTCTGTCCCCCAGCCTGTGTGCTAACTCTCTGTCTGTCTGTCTGTCCCCCAGCCTGTGTGCTAACTCTCTGTCTGTCTGTCTGTCTGTCCCCCAGCCTGTGTGCTAACTCTCTGTCTGTCTGTCTGTCTGTCTGTCTGTCCCCCAGCCTGTGTGCTAACTCTATGTCTGTCTGTGTCTCCCCAGCCCGTGTGCTAACAGGGTGATCCAGATCGAGCCCCAGGCTTACCTGGACGGAGCAGACGGCAGCCACTACAGCCCCCCTCCTACCTCCTTCCGCACCCCCCCTCCCTCCTACAGCAGCCATGGTTTCTCCCAGCAGACTCAGATCACCATGCAGTCTACCGTCCAGCTGAGGACAGAGTACGACCCCAGGACTCAGGCCTTCTACACTACGGCCGAACCCAGGTCCCAGATCTCCGTACAACCGTTTACACCCGCAGCCACCAGCCCCGCCAGCAACCCCAACGCCAGTCACGGTGTTCACGGCAACAACAACCACCATAGCAACCATCACAGCCGGAGTGGGAGTAGCAGTAGTCACGGCAACCTGAACAACAACAACGGTAGCCGTGGTTCCGGCTCAGTCCCGTTCCCTCCTCCCCCGTCCTCCTCTGGCGTTCCCCCTGTCTCCCCCCAGGCGGGGGAGGGGGTGTGTGTGACGGGGGAGAGTGCCAGCTCCACCAGGGATCTGCTGTCCCAGTTTGGAGAGGCCTCTCTGGGGCTGCGCTGTCTGGAGCCCCCTTGCTCCCGATGGACCCTGGCCTCCTTCGCAGAGAAACACTACGCCCCCTTCCTACTGCAGCCCACCACCAAGGTCAGTCAGTCTGTGTGTGTGTGTGTGTGTTCCTCCCCAGCGGTGGCTAACTCGCAGGGCCTGCTGAGTCAGACCTATCTAACCACAGAGCTTCAGTAGTAAGTTAGAATACGTTCTAGTAGTCAAATATCTTACAGCAGGGCTAGACCTGGCTTTCAGTCTGTGGTCAGTTTCTGACTAAGAATATCTGTCTTCTCTCCTGGGTTGGCCCTTAAACTGACCTCCTGACCTGACTGACTCAGTCTGTGGTCAGACAGACACTACATTATGCTGGCTGGAGTGTTGAGATGGGTGACTAAACTGGGATAGTAAAACAGGTCCTGCCAGCGGTGTTTACGTGCTCTTGTCTGCGTCCCAAATGGCACCCTGTTCCCTGTATAGTGCACTTATTTTGACCGGGGCCCATCTCAACACTCCCCTCTAGTCCACTTTGGAACGTGGGATGTTTCTGTGGTCGTCGGGTTTCAGTCCGTGAAGGGCCACCCATGTTCGGCGTGCTGTGTACTTATCTCCCTCTCTCTCCCCCCCTCCCTCCCCCCCTCCCTCTCTTCAGGTGGTAGTCATCCTGCTGTTCCTGGTCCTGCTGGGGGTCAGTCTGTACGGGACCACACGGGTACGGGACGGGCTGGAGCTGACCGACATCGTTCCCAGGGAGACCAGCGAGTACGACTTCATCGGGGCCCAGTTCAAGTTCTTCTCCTTCTACAACATGTACGTGGTGACCCAGCGTGCGGAGTACTCCCAGGCCCAGCCCCTGCTCTACCAGCTGCACTTCCGCTTCAACACGATCCGCTACGTACTGAGGGAGGACAACGGCCAGCTGCCACTCATGTGGCTCCACTACTTCAGGGACTGGCTGCAAGGTGAGGCATATACAATACATATATAATGTACGGTGCATTTGGAAAGTATTCAGACCCCTTCACCTTTTTCCACGTTTTGTTACGTTACAGCCATATTTTAAAATGGATTCAAAAAATGTTTTACCTCAAAATGTATTTTAACAATCTGCACACAATACCCTATAAGAAAACAGGTTTTTAGAAATGTTTTCAAGTCTATTATAGACCAAAAAACAGAAATACCTTATTTACATATGTATTCAGGCCCTTTCCTGTGAGACTCAAAAATGAGCTCAGGTGTATCCTGTTTCCATTGATCATCCTTGAGATGTTTCTACAACTTGATTGGAGTCCACCTGTGGTAAATTCAAATGACTGGGCATGATTTGGAAAGGAACACACATGTCTATATAAGGTCCCACAGTTGACAGTGCATGTCAGAGCAAAAACCAAGCCATGAGGTCGAGGGAATTGCCCGTAGAGCTCCGAGACAGGATTGTGTTGAGGCACAGATCTGGGGAAGGGTACCAAAACATTTCTGAGGAATTGAGGACCCCAAGAACACAGTGGCCTCCATCATTCTTAAATGGAAGAAGTTTGGAACCACCAAGACTCTTCCTAGAGCTGGCCGCCCGGCCAAACTGAGCAATCGAGGGAGAAGGGCCTTGGTCAGGGAGGTGACCAAGAACCCCATGGTCACTCTGACAGAGCTCCAGAGTTCCTCTGTGGAGATGGGAGAAACTTCCAGAAGAGCAACCATCTCTGCAACACTCCACCAATCAGGCCTTTATAGTAGAGTGGCCAGACGGAAACCAGTCCTCAATAAAAGTCACATGACAGCCCGCTTGGAGTTTGCCAAAAGGCACATAAAAGAATTTCAGACCATGAGAAACCAGATTCTCTGATCTGATGAAACCAAGATTGAACTCTTTGGCCTGAATGCCAAGCGTCACATCTGGAGGAAACCTGGCACCATCCCTACAGTGAAACATGGTGGTGGCAGCATCATGCTGTGGGGATGTTTTTCAGCAGCAGGGACTTGTAGACTAGTCAGGATCGAGGGAAAGATGAACGGAGCAAAGTACAGAGAGATCCTTGATGAAAACCTGCTCCAGAGTGCTCAGGACCTCAGACTGGGGCGAAGGTTCACCTTCCAACAGGACAATGACCCTAAGCACACAGCCAAGACAACACAGGAGTGGCTTTGGGACAAGTCTCTGAATGTTCTTGAGTGGCCCAGCCAAAGCCCAGACTTGAACCCGATCAAACATCTCTGGAGAGACCTGAAAATAGCTGCGCAATGACGCTCCCCATCCGACCTGACAGAGCTTGAGAGGATCTGCAGAGAAGAATGGGAGAAACTCCCCAAATACAGGTGAGAAGACTCGAGGCTATAATCACTGCCTAAGGTGCTTCAACAAAGTACTGAGTAAAGGGTCTGAATACTTATGTGAATGTAATATTTCAGTTGTTTGATTTGGAGTACATTTGCCAAATTTGGGGTGTTGTGTGTAGATTGATAAGGAGAAAAAAAAGACACAATTGAATCCATTTTAGAACAAGGCTGTAACGTCACCAAACGTGGGGAAAAGTCAAGGGGTCTGAATACTTTCCAAATGCACTGTACCTGCATACAAACACACAGGCTTGCACCGTACACCTTTTAGCTGTCATGTTCTACAGGCATCCTCATTAGCTGCGGTTGTTCTCCAGCAACAGGAATCATGTAGACCCAAGCCTGTAAACAACAGCTGGACACCGCGGGTGATGCGTTGCGGGTTGAAGTGCTTGTACATTTCCGTGTGTATTCGTCTGCGTCCGCGCTTGCACACGTATGTGTGTGTGTGTGTGCTTGAATGTGTGGCGTGTGTGTGTGTGGCTGGACGGGGAGCTGCGGAGTGGGTGGGTTACAGAGAGCTGTGTTTAATATTGCTCAGTGAGATGGCTGGACAAATTGGACCCAGACAGCGAGCAAGGGGAGACCCAAAACACTATCCCAGAAACAGGCTACCGGCCAGGGGGAACGGGGAGGGGAGTGCAGGAGGCCAAGAGGAGAGAAACACAGAAGAAGAGAGAGAGCAATGAAACCATTAGTAATTGAGAGGTAGAGATAGAGAGCACGACGGAGAGAAGTTAAGATACAGAGGTAGAGAGAGATATTCTCGGCCAGTTCTACCTGAAAGCTTGTCAGAGTTGGGTACTGAGTTTGTTCTGCTCTTAAACAATGTAGTAACCAGCACAGTATGTACCATGTTCCAACGTCTTTTAAGGCGTTTAAGTGAGGCCTCATAAAGTACGCGGGGGAGAAATGTGTGTAATTAGACAATCATTATCCCACTCAGTGTGTGGGACTAAAACTGAAACACATTTGGCTAACAGGCCCTGGGTTACTAGTCTCACATCGCAAACCATTTGGAAGAGATTTAACACGTTCAGCGCTTTGTGCTGAGATTCACGTTCAAGCAGACACATGCACACAAGCAACCCCCAGCCATACAGAGAGAGAGAGAAGAGAGAGAGAAGAGAGAGACCCGCTGCTGGTGTTGGTGTTGTTGTTGTTGTATGTCAGGTTCGAGGTCTTGCTGTGTAATCGTGAGACAAAGAGAGGTTGTCGTGAGACCGAAATGGAATGGGTTCTACAGAAGAGGCCGTTTCTGTGTTGTGTGTCTATATGTAGTCAATATCTCCGCAGGCCAGAGCACCGCGGAGGAAGGCATGGCGATATCCCGGGAAGAGAGACTTCACATGTTGTTGTGCTCTCTTTGGTTTGTGTCTGTTGGAAACCGACTGGTCATGCTCCTAATGACTTCTACAACGGTCTGGCTGCTGCTTATGTTCCGTTGTGGTGCTCTGCTCCGTTGTGGTGCTCTGCTCCGTTAGGGTGCTCTGCTCCGTTGTGGTGCTCTGTTCCGTTGGGGTGCTCTGCTCCGTTGGGGTGCTCTGCTCCGTTGTGGTGCTCTGCTCCGTTGGGATGCTCTGTTCCGTTGTGGTGCTCTGCTCCCTTGTGGTGCTCTGCTCCGTTGTGGTGCTCTGCTCCGTTGGGATGCTCTGCTCCGTTGTGGTGCTCTGCTCCATTGTGGTGCTCTGCTCCGTTGGGATGCTCTGCTCCGTTGTGGTGCTCTGCTCCGTTGGGGTGCTCTGCTCCGTTGTGGTGCCCTGCTCCGTTGTGGTGCTCTGCTCCGTTGTGGTGCTCTGCTCCGTTGTGGTGCTCTGCTCCGTTGTGGTGCTCTGCTCCGTTGGGATGCTCTGCTCCGTTGTGGTGCTCTGCTCCGTTGGGGTGCTCTGCTCCGTTGTGGTGCCCTGCTCCGTTGTGGTGCCCTGCTCCGTTGGGGTGCTCTGCTCCGTTGTGGTGCTCTGCTCCGTTGGGGTGCTCTGCTCCGTTGTGGTGCCCTGCTCCGTTGTGGTGCTCTGCTCCGTTGGGGTGCTCTGCTCCGTTGTGGTGCTCTGCTCCGTTGGGGTGCTCTGCTCCGTTTTGGTGCCCTGCTCCGTTGTGGTGCTCTGCTCCGTTGGGGTGCTCTGCTCCGTTGTGGTGCCCTGCTCCGTTGTGGTGCTCTGCTCCGTTGTGGTGCTCTGCTCCGTTGTGGTGCTCTCCTCCGTTGGGGTGCTCTGCTCCGTTGGGGTGCTTTGCTCCGTTGGGGTGCTCTGCTCCGGGGGACAGAGTGCTGGTCTGTCTCTGTTCGCCGTTTGAAGAGTGCGGTCAAGGCCTTGTGGTCCTTTTGACCGTAGTCTGCTTTTAGAAGTTCTCTTGAAGAATGTGGTCGTGCCCACCGGTTGTTGTGGAAAACAAGGCCCGTTTTGGATGTGTGGTAGAGTTTTGATCTTCTTTATAAAAATAAATAAATATAGTGTTGTCCTGTTTTTCAGTTTGAATGGAACATGTTGAGAGGTCTGTTGGTCTTGGTGGGGAATGTGGAACATGCTTTTGATGTGGTCATGTGTTTTGTGTGTTCAACAAAAAAAAATTGTAGAGAGAAGTGGTGTTGTGTTTAAGTATGCTGTGATGTATGGTTTTGCTATAGTTCTTTTTTATTTTTTGGTGTGTTTTGTGATGTTTGGTTATGTTATGGTTGTTTTGTGTGTTTTGTGATGTTTGCTTATGTTATGGTTGTTTTGTGTGTTGTGACGTATGGTTATGTTATGGTTGTGAAATGGTTGTGTTGTGGTTGTGTGTCTACAGGTCTGCAGGCAGCGTTTGATCAGGACTGGGAGGCGGGTCGGATCACACAGAGCAGCTACAGGAACGGTTCAGACGACGGGGTCCTGGCCTACAAATTGCTGGTACAGACCGGACGCAGGGACAAGCCCATCAACTTCAACCAGGTGAGACATGCTTAATAATACCAGGCTAAACCCATTCACTTCAACCAGGTGAGACCCGCTTAATAATACCAGGCTAAACCCATTCACTTCAACCAGGTGAGACATGCTTAATAATACCAGGCTAAACCCATTCACTTCAACCAGGTGAGACCCGCTTAATAATACCAGGCTAAACTCCATTCACTTCAACCAGGTGAGACCCGCTTAATAACATCAGGCTAAACCCATTCACTTCAACCAGGTGAGACCCGCTTAATAATACCAGGCTAAACCCATTCACTTCAACCAGGTGAGACCCAGCTATTAATAACCCTTTATAAATGATTAGACGTATGATGAGAACACAACAGTTCACCTGACACAAGACTGAATCCAAACATTAAACTGTTGATTGTATGTGCATTTTACATTTACTGTACTTTTTGCCACATTTGTTGATAACGAAATCTAAAAATACTCTGGATACATTCAGTAACATGGTAAGAATGTTCTTGGGCAATGTGGGGTAGGTGCAACATAAGACAATACAATGACAAGGGTTTGAGTGGAAGGTCTAGTTGGTGTTTCAAAGTGACCACAGTAGTGCACAGTTCCTAAGTCATTTTAATGCACTTTTATGACTCAAAGAAAAGTCTTCAACTACAAAGAGCTTTTTTGAGCTCTCCTAGCTGTGCCCTTGAGGAACCAGAGCAAGCACACTTGTAGTTGTTTAGTTTGGAACACGGCCCTGCGTCCCCGCCTTTACACAATTACTGTTGTTGTTCACGCAATCCAAAAACGGTCCATTATAAATCGCAATCTGGGTCAAATGGGAATCATTTGAAAGCTTGTTCTATTGCCAACATGACTAGCTAAGTTATAAAATAGGATCTTACAGTGTTAGGCTTTCACAGGGCAATTCAGAGAAGCAGATCGTCATTTTGGGGCGCATGGAATGGAGTCACGAGTGCATTCGGGTGTGTGGTCCGCGCCAAATCTTCTTCACAATACAACAAACACAGGCTCATTCTGTTCAGGACAACCCAAGGTATAACGCCATGTCATCTAGTAACTGTACATCAAACGTAGTGATCATAAACACTGACACTGTATTTAACATGAGTTTTATGATATAGAAATGTAAAGTGCACATTTGGACGGGTGTTTATTGTAATCCTCGAAGTCTCTAGTCCTCGTAATTTCCAGCACTTCCCTCACTCAGACAACAAAACATTATTATTTATTTTTTTAAGTTGCCCAATTAGCTGGAGGGATGTGGGGAACTTCTTGTCGCTCGTGGTGCTCAAGCTCAGAACGGCTGTCAGTCAAAACCCATACAGTAGTGTGATGCACAGAGCCAGAGCTCTGACGTCATGTATAGCATGTTACTGTGTAGCCACTGCGTTCCAATTTAGGCGCTTATCAGTGTCCAAATCTGCCAGTTTCAACCCGTATACAGGTACGAGTGTAAAGGGCTAGAACCAGGTAAAACCCTTTTCACTTCAGCCAGGTGAAACCCACTGATTAAAACCAGGCTAAACCCATTCACTTCAACAACGTGACTTGTCTCCGACCCATTTGTTAAAAAAAGTGAGTTTTTCAATCAAAACCCATTCACTTCAACTAGGTGAGTGTACAGTATGATCAAAACTCCTTCATCTAAACCAGGTGGATGTGGGATCGTAAGTCGCCCACTTTAACCAGGTGATTATTTGATGATTACTACAAAGGAAGCCTGTCAACCTCTGCCTATGAACCTATCTCAAATCAAATCAAACTTTACTTGTCACATGCGCCGAATACAACAAGTGTAGACTTGACCGTGAACTAAACCAAAAGTGCAGTTCATGAAGAGTTAAGAATATATTTACCAAGTAGACTAAAATATATAGTAATAATAAAAAGTAACACAATAAAATAACAATAACGAGACTATATACAATAACGAGACTATATACAGGGGGCACCGGTACCGAGGGGTGCAGGGGTACAGGCTAGTTGAGGTAATCTGTACATGTAGGTGGGGGCGAAGTGACTATGCATAGATAACAAACAAACAGCGAGTAGCAGCAGTGTACAAAAGGGGGGGGGGGGGGGTCAATGTAAATTGGCCGGTGGCGATTTTATTAATTGAATTGGAGTGGGTCTAGGGTGTCCGGGAGGATGCTGTTGATGTGAGCCATGACCAGCCTTTCAAAGCACTTCATGGCTACTGACGTGAGTGTCACGGGGCGGTAATCATTTAGGCAGGTTACCTTCGCTTCCTTGGACGGACACAGGGACTATGGTGGTATGCTTGAAACATGTAGGTATTACAGACTCGGTCAGAGAGAGGTTGAAAATGTCAGTGAAGACACTTGACAGTTGGTCCGCGCATGCTTTGAGTACACATCCTGGTAATCCGTCTGGCCCAGCGGCTTTGTTGACCTGTTTAAAGGTTTTGTTCACATCGACTACCGAGAGTGTTATCACACAGTCATCCAGAACAGCTGGTGCTCTCGTGCATGCTTTAGTGTTGCTTGCCTCGAAAGCGAGCATAAACGGCATTGAGGAGTACACTATCTGCCTTAAGCAGAACTATTTGAATGCTTGATGATGCTCTGTAGCCTTCTTATCCTGTCCTTCTCATCTCTTGTTCTGGAATGTAGCAGTGGTACAGTAGGATTGTACAACATTGGATTTGATGAAGCCTTGGAGACCGGGATACTGAGTGACACAGAGGCCATTTTGTCCTTTGTGGGTGTACGTGTGAGTCGAGGTCTGTGGCCGGGCCTAGGAAAGCCACACCTGGCTTATAAACAGGCCTCTCTCTCTCTCTCTCTCTTGCTGATGACTTTACCAAGCCCAGGAATTTAAAGCCCTCGCCGGGGCTGCAACCCGTCTCTGAAAAAGCTATTAACTCTTCATTCAAACCGCTTGTCCCATTTGCTGCCAGCTACAGGCTAGAGATACCCAACTCTAACCACGGTGTGTGTGTGTGTGCACGTGTCTGTGTTCCCTTTTGCATCAGATAACACAGTTGAACACTTTCACGGTGTTTCTAGTTAAGGCTAGGTGTGATAGTAAGCCGCCAGACAGAGGAAGATAGATGGCAAATATCATGCCCCCTGGAGTCTGAAGGTATGTGTGTGTGTGTGTTGGTGAGTGTGTGTGATGATTCGTTGAAGCGTACCCTAGATCCTCCACTATCTGGCTAATAGTGTAGCCTAGCAGGGTCTCCCAAATCGTCGCTGTCTGATGTAAACCTCTTATCTCCAACAACAGAAACTTTTCAGGGAAAAAAAAGAAAAAAAGACCATTAATGAACATACAATTATGAAACGTCAGAAGCTATTTTGAATACATTTTCTTGC
This sequence comes from Salmo trutta, assembly GCF_901001165.1. Taxonomy (NCBI): domain Eukaryota; kingdom Metazoa; phylum Chordata; class Actinopteri; order Salmoniformes; family Salmonidae; genus Salmo; species Salmo trutta. Next base: position 8,029,895 of record NC_042983.1, on the reverse strand, counting down.
TTCTTGAATCATGAAATGTTCAGAGTACATTGACAGGAGTTACTGCTTTCAATAAATGAAAAATAAACATGTGGGCAAAAATGGAGTTACAAGGTTTTCATCAGACAGCGACGCAATGGTGGGTCTGCTACAGATGTTGTTCTGTTAGTTTGGATGGGTTTTTGCCTTTAGTTGGTTGTTGGTAAACCACAAGCATAGATAGCACGAAACAGCCCGGGCCTGGGAGGCCTGCTGGTGTGCGGGCGGCCCTATGATGTCACTTCCTGTGCCTGTGAGGGAAGCGGAGCTGGCTGCAGGGCGATGGGCCGCCAGCCATGCTCCATGGGCTTCCCGTGACAGCTTGAAGACATACAGTGGTTGCGTATCCTGCTGCTTAATGCAAGACAGACCTTTGGAATTCAACTCTCTCTCTCTCTCTCCCCGTCTCTCTCTTTCTCTCCCTCTTCTGTCTTTTCCTCTCCCCCCCTCTCTCTTTCTAGGTTTTCTCTCCCTCTCTCTCACTGTTTTCTCTCTCTTTCAAAGTTCTATTTCCCCCTGTCTCCCGCGCTCTTCTCTCTCTCTCTCCCCTCCCTCTTCTTATTTTCATGCGCTCTGCTGCCGTGTCCCCTTTCAATGAGTGGAGAGGAGCTGAAGCACGTGATCTCTTTGAGTCAACACTGTGTGGGTGTGCGTGTGTGTGTGTGTGTGTGTGTGTGTGAGTGAGAGAGAGTACATTTTTTTTGTCAAAGTGTGCACGCATATGCTGTACAGTAGTAGCTGTATTTTTTTCCGTGTCAAATTAAGAACAGATATTTTCCAACCCTGGCAAATTGCAAAGCTAGATGTTTTATTTTGATATGCCACACCACAGCTTTCTGGGGAGGCATTTTTGCTTTGATGTCTTTCTGCTAACATTTCTCCCAGCACTGGACGGCCATTCGTTCCTTATGGCCAAGGGAATTATATGAAAGTTGGCAATGTGTGTGTTTCAGAGAGAGAGAGAGAGAGAGAGAGAGAGGCAAAGTGAGAGGCAAAGTGAGAGGCAAAGTGAGAGGCAAAGAGAGAGGCAAAGTGAGAGGCAAAGAGAGAGGCAAAGAGAGAGGCAAGGAGAGAGAACAAAAAGGTGAGGAGAAGAAAGGAGAGAGAGGATGAGGGAAGAGATGGATAGGGAAAGAAAAAGAGAGGCAAAAAGAGAGAGAGGGAAAGGAGGTTAGAAAGGAGAGGGAAAGGGAGCAAGCAAGGGAAAGTGGGAGAGAGGGAGAGGCTGCCTTTGCTACTGCTATCAAGAGCCCTTTTCTTCTCGGTCCGGATCCGACTGTGGTGCAGGGCATTCTGGGTATCCGTAGGGGTCAGGAGAAGCAAGCACGAGCAACATTTGTACAGATGCTGTGTTATTTTTATAGCTCTACTCCATTTGCTGGGTGGCATTTCCTTCAGTGTTAACAGCGAGGTTAACTGCACACAGACGCGCACAGGGACCCCAGCCAATTTTTTTATTGTTACGCTAACTAACTCAAGCAATTTTTCCCTCCTTCCCCCCTCCCCTCCACACCTCCCCCTACCTACCCCCAGGACTCCCCCTCATCCCCCTCTCCCCTAACACTGCCTCTGTGAACGAGGGATTTATTGTACTGAGAAGGGCGAGTGGCATAGAGCGGTGTGCAGAAATGAAGGTAGCTAGCTACGGCCCCCCCGCTCTCAAAGAGGAGGGAGCTACAGCCCTAAGAGAGTCCTGAGAGGGGGGAAGCTAGCGCTAGGCTAGTTAGCGCTGGGGGAAGCTAGCTAGCTTCGTGTATTTGTGAATAGAGTTAGTTGTAAGAGAAATGAGCTCGCTAGTTTGATGTGATGAAGTGGTGTGCAGTAATGGCTGTTACTTTCAGGAGCTAGCTACTAAGGCCTCCCGTTCTCACATGGGGGGGTGAGCCAGCTATAGCCCTGGAAGGGAGGGTAGCTATTAGCCAGCCCTGTTGTGGAGGTGAGGTAACCAGCTAGTTCTGTATAGGAAATTAGTTAGCAATGTGAGAAAAAGTAGAGAGGGAAGCTAGTTAGCTCTCAGAGGACTAGGAGGTAGGAAGCTGTATCAGGTCTGTGTGAGCTAGCCTTTCCTGGCTAATTCTGTTGGAGAGGAAGGCTGATCCCAACACATTAACCTGCATGCTTTTTCTCTCTCAGGAGACTAGCACATCTGACCGCCTGAAAGCTGATTTGACATTTCCATTTTCCATGTAGGCCTAATAATTCTGGGAAGTTCACCGAGAAGTACGGGAAATTTCAGAAGGCACCAGTGTTTGACTGTACTTTTCTTTGGGTTGGAGAGAGGGAGAAATAGTTTTCGCTTATTTTTTTTACAGCTGGTCCGTTTTCTCATGCTCATGCACGGTTATAAACAGGATTTCTGCGGCCAGTTCATAAAGACAAAGTTTTGGGTCAACATCGTTTCTACGATGCCCGTCCGTTTCTATAGATGTAGGATCTTAATTTGATCACTATTTTGTTGCTGAGAATGTTCCTGCACAGCAGGAAGTGTATTCACGTTTCATAAAGGCTTCTAAAGTTTGTAATTTCCACTTTAAAATGTCAGACTTGATTTGCCCTAATGAAAACTGTACCAGCCCCTACAAAAAAATGTCCATAAATTATTATCCACATAATAATGCACATTTCCTGTTGCTGCAGGATTATTTTCCTGCTGTAGCAAACTGGCTGATATTAAGATTTAATATATGTAACCATCAATATCACACACACTATCTCTCACCTCCTCTCTTTCCATCTCCCTCGAATCCTTCTTTTCAAAATATGAACTATTGTCTCCTTGTCTCCCCCTCTAGCTGACGAGGCAGCGCTTGGTGGATGCGGATGGCATCATCAACCCGGGGGCGTTTTACATCTACCTGACGGCGTGGGTCAGCAACGACCCGGTGGCGTACGCAGCCTCGCAGGCCAACATACGGCCACACCCCCCGGAGTGGCTCCACGACCGCACAGACTCCATGCCCGAGACACGCCTCAGCAGTGAGTGACCAATCACAGCACACTTCACTATCACAAAGGCCTCTCAACGGCCAATCATACGAGACATACACTTTTTGCTCTCAATAATTCTTTGGCACTCTGGCCTACGGATTTGGCAATTCAATTAAAACCGATTGGGACAGAATGTAAGAAGTGTGCAGGAGCTACTTCTCTGGTTGATGCTAGATTTGTACCTCTAAAGACAATTTATACACTACTTGTTATGTTTTGTGGCCTAACTATTCTGTGGGCAATTTCTCCTTGGGCATTCCATTTGACCTGTTCTGCTCAACCATTCCGTTCACCTTTATTTCATTTGAGCTGCGGTTATGTTAGAATACCTGTTTCTTATACCATCTGTGGAGTTACTGACCCTTCTCCTCTTTCTGGTTTTAACTGAGGTAGTTGTACTGTTTACAGCAGGGTTCCCCAACTGGGTTTTATTTGGCCTCCCAAGTTTTCGAAGCAATTTATGGGGGGTATTTTCATCGTTGGACATAAAAGACGGTCAAAAAAACCCTGAAAAACAGGAAATCAGCTCCAAGAGATTTTCATTTAAGAAATCTGTTCCCATGTAGGCCTATTCCCACGCATAATAAAGAGACACGTGGTCATATACAAATATAAACAAGGTTTGAAGTTATAAATGTTTTAGTCAAACATTATATCTGTTTGGGCTTCTTGCGGTCAATTTACCACATATTATTAGTAATTATGTTGTGGCCCCCCGACCATCCGCTCAAGAAAAAATCGGCCCGTGGCTGAATCTAGTTGATGATCCCTGGTTTACAGTACACTGTGTATGTGTGTGTGTGTGTGTGTGTGATGGCTCGGTTTGCAGTGCTGAGGGGCAGGGAATAGCACGCTGTGGTACTCTAATGGTGCCTGTGGTGAATGTGATAACTCTTACCACCACAGGCCCCTAAGCATTACACACACACACACACACACACACACACACACACACACACACACACACACACACACACACACTCTTAAAACTCAGTGACCCCAGCACTGCCTACACCATGTTCTCATTTCCTTACCACACACACACACACACACACAGAAACACAGAGAGAGAAATGCTGTGTAGAAGAGAAATAGGATTGGTTAACAAGCAAAGGCTTGGGTGGGATAGACGATTGGATAACAAGCAGGAAGTGCATTACAGGGAGGAGATGTGATTGGATAACAAGCAGTGAGTGTAAATGTGATTGGCTAAGCAGCGTAGAAAGCTTGACTGTGCAGGAACCCCCTGGAGCAGAGCTACATTGGCAGAGCTCCAACTCCCAGTCCTAATGGAAATTTATTGTGGAGATTATAATAGGCCAAACCATGTTAGCAAGTGGTGCTGTCTAACCCTCCAGCCACTGGAACACACACACCACAGAGAGTCTTTACGGTTCTCATTTTTGGGATGTTTTCGATCAAACATCCGTTTTTGGAAAGAAATACTATGTAAAACAATCTGGAATGGATATTATAGTGGGTTATGGTGGGTAAAGGGAAGGAGAGAGCACATTATATTACATTTTGGGGCTCCCAAATGGCGCAGCGGTCTAAGGCACTGCATCTCAGTGCTAGAGGCGTCACTACAGACAACCTGGTTCAAATCCAGGCTGTATCACAACCGGACGTGATTGGGAGTCCCGTAGGGCGGCGCACAATTGGCCCAGCGTTGTCTGGGTTTGGCCGAGGTAGGCAGCCATTGTAAATAAGAATTTGTTCTTAACCGATTTGTCTAGTTAAATAAAGGTAAAACAAACAAAAAAATGGACGTGAGTCTGAACCTTTCTAGAACATGTGTTTTTGGCAGTGTTGCAATAGTCACTACAAATCAAATGTGGTGTGTGTCATAGTTAACTGCTGTGTAGGCTTTCCCTGTTTGACAGACAGGTATGAGTGTGTGTGTACATGTTTGAGTGCGACTGTGGGTGTGAGAGAGAGGGTGGGGTAATGGTGGTGATTCAAACGTTGTAATTACAGCGGATCAACGTCAGGCCTGACACTCTGCTGTGGGTCTGGGGCTGATAGCCTATCATTAGGCTGAGACTGGAGAGAATGGAGCCCTGTTCCTGCCAGCCCTTCTCCCTCCTACACACACACACACCATGCCAGTCCCCCACCAAGGCTCATGGGACCAAGCTCCAGCTCTGCCCACCAGCCAGTCCCAATTCATTTCTATAAAGAGGTCAAAGTGAGCTGTAGCATAGTGCACTTGTTTGAACTGTACCATACTTCCACCTTTTCACCCCCCCCCCCCCCCCCAACACACTTCTCTATCTCTGTCTAGTTCCTGCCGCCGAGCCCATCGAATACGCACAGTTTCCCTTCTACCTCAACGGGCTCCGCGAGACCCCCCAGTTTGTGGAGGCCATCGAGTCGGTGCGGGCCATCTGCAGTAACTACAGCCGCCAGGGCCTACCCAGCTACCCCAACGGCTACCCCTTCCTCTTCTGGGAGCAGTACGTAGGCCTCAGACACTGGCTGCTGCTCTCCATCAGCGTGGTGCTAGCCTGCACCTTCCTCGTCTGTGCCCTCTTCCTGCTCAACCCTTGGACCGCCGGTATCATCGTGAGTACACCCGCAGACACAGAGACGCACGCACGCACGCACACACAATACACATTCGAAACCTGCATTCTTTTTGCATTGGATATATTGGCAGCGTTTGTGTTGATATTATACATCAGTATGTTTGAAATGAAGTCAATTTCATCAGCCTGTAAGATTAAAATCCTCTAAAACCCGAGCTAAAAGATGGAACGGTACTCTCCAAACAATCTCTTAATACAGTATGTTCCAATCCACCCGTTTACAGAACTTCACTCCCGTGCACTGTGCGGCTGTAGGAGTGTGGAGAGGAGAGACGGGAGGGCAGAGAGGAGTGGAGGAGAGAGAAGGGAGGAGAGGAGAAAGGGGGAGCTGAAGAGAGGAGTGGAGAGATGGGGAGTGGAGGAGAGGAGAGCAGGCTGCTGTGTTTTTAGCCTAGTCTTGACCCAGTGTTTATCTTGTGCTGTTTAGTCTACTCTGTCTCACCCAGACACTGACTTCAAATAAATGGGGATAGGACACAAGTTACCGAGGCAACCCCCACTCCTACCAAAAAAACATCCCCTTTTTCCATGTAATGTAGGAGTTTCCAAGGATACACACATATGAACATATACTCTCACACATAGAAACACATACACTCACACATAGAAACACATACACTCACACAAATAAACACACACTCACACAGCCCTGGTCTGTCTCTCCACGGGTTGTGTTTTTACGACAGGCAGTGTTTGGGCTACCTGCGCCCTCTAAAGCAGGGCGAGGGGACCTCGTGTTCGTCCTCTGGCTTTACAAGACAGATGAAAGGACTAGTTATGGCACGGCTTCAAGTTGAACCATTTGCTTTGTCCAGACCAGGCCACCAGTATCCTACCGTACACCCCCCTCCTTACCCCAAGGCCACACACACACACACACACACACACACACACACACACACACACACACACACACACACACACACACACACACACACACACACACACACACACACACACACACAGGCGTTCCATCCTCCACCCACCACAGCCATCTTCAAAGGGCTGGGGCCCCCCTGTAACCTGAGACCTGTCAACTGATAATAGCACATCACAAATCTACAGAGCACCGCACACACACACACACACACACACACACACACACACACACACACACGCACGCACGCATGCACGCACACGTTTGTTTTCTTCTCCTTATGGGGGCCAAACAATTGATTCCCATTCAAAATCCCATTTTCCCTAACACCTAAATCTAACCCTTAACCTAACCCTAACCTTAAACTCAAACCCCTAACCGTTAACCTCTAATTCTAACCCTAATTGTAACCCTAACACTAAACCTAATCCCTAATTCTAACCCTAATTGTAACCCTAACACTAAACCTAACCCCTAATTTTAACCCTAATTGTAACCCTAACCCCTAATTCTAACCCTAACCCCTAATTCTAACCCTAATTGTAACCCTAACCCTAACCCCTAATTCTAACCCTAACCCCTAATTCTAACCCTAATTGTAACTCTAACCCTAACCCCTAACCCTAAACCTATCCACCAATTCTAACCCTAAATGTAACCCTAACGCTAAACCTAACCCATAATTCTAACCCTATTTGTAACCTTAACCCTAAACCTAACTCCTATGCCTAAAATAGCTTTTTTCCTTTTGGGGACCGGCGAAATGTCCCCAATTGTCAGAATTGTCCTTGTTTTACTGTCCTTGTGAGGGCTTCTGGTCCCGACAAGGATAGTAAAACCAAAAACATACACTCACCTACATACACACACACACACACACACACACACACACACACACACACACACACACACACACCACACACACCACACACACACACACACACACACACACACACGCAAACACACACACACGCACACGCACACATTCAACTTAAGTCTCTCTCAGTACTTTCTGTACCCGTTCATGCTTGATGCGAGGGATCCTGTTTATTCTCACCATAGACTAGAACAGTCATTAACGGTCATGTTGGGGGTCCTGACCCTCTGTATCCTGTCTCTGATGACCGTGGAGCTGTTTGGGTTCATGCTGGGGTCGTTCTCTGGGTTAAAACTGTACATGGTCACTCATGGTTATTAATGGTGTTGCGGTCTGTCTGTTTCAGGTGCTGGTCCTGTCTCTGATGACCGTGGAGCTGTTTGGTATGATGGGGCTGATAGGAATCAAGCTCAGTGCTGTTCCTGTGGTCATCCTCATCGCCTCTGTGGGCATCGGAGTAGAGTTTACTGTCCATGTGGCTCTGGTGAGTACGCGCACACGCACGCACACACACACACACGCACGCACACACACACACACACACGTACACACACACACACACGTACACATGCAGAAAGTGGATTGTGCTTTTACAAATGACAAGATCGTTTGTCTGAGTAAAGTGTGTGTGTGTGTGTGTGTGTGTGTGTGTGTGTGTGTGTGTGTGTGTGTGTGTGTGTGTGTGTGTGTGTGTGTGTGTGTGTGTGTGTGTGTTTCAGGCATTCCTCACAGCGATAGGGGACCGTAACAGACGGGCAGTGCTGGCGTTAGAACACATGTTTGCTCCGGTTTTGGACGGAGCCTTCTCTACTCTACTAGGAGTCCTCATGCTGGCAGGCTCCGAGTTTGACTTCATCGTCAGGTGAGTGGGACATAGACACGCACGCACTCTCTCTCTCTCTCTCTCTCTCTCTCTCTCTCTCTCTCTCTCTCTCTCTCTCTGTCTGTGGCGTGGCGTCTTGGCATCAGTAGAGCCTGTATGTCACACAGGAATATACCTGAAACACCACTCATCCGTAAAAGGCCGCTTTTCCCTCCATAAATGTTCAACACACACGCACGCACACACACGCACACACACACACACACACACACTTCAATCCTGCTGTAGTTGACTGTCTTAAAGGAAACGCAAGGGCAGGAGAGAGTGGTGAAGGGCAGAGAGGAAGAGAGGAGGGGAAGGAGAGGGATGAGGGGTGAGAGAGACAGAGACAGAGAGAGAGTGAGAAAGAGAGAGCTGGAAAGTCTTCTGGCTTTTGTAATCTCCTACAGCTAGTTTAACTGGGCTCTAGTTTAACTGGGGGGGGGGGTGTAAATTAAAACTGACACATTGTGTGTGTGTGTGCGCGTGCGTGCATGTTTGTGTGGGCACACAAATGAGAACATTAGTCATTCCTACCTTTCTATAGGATGAGAAAAGCAGAGGTAAGCCAGAGTTCCTATTACTAAGTGCTAAGCATGTTGGAACACTGAATATGTTACATCTGCAGACGACTGTCTAGGTGGCCATTAAAGGGATACTTCAGGGTTTTGGCAATGACTGCACATTTCATTTTATTTCCCTAAGCTTGATTAGTTGATTATTTTAATCAGCTTTGTAGTGAGTGCTTGGGCGGGACTTTGGGAAACCCTGGTCTATGGTATCTACTAGCATGCTAGCAATTACTATAGACTTCCAGTCATTAGCTTTAACACTAATTAGCAATTGCGCTAACTTCATTCAAACTGCACGCAGAAACATAAAAATTGCAAAAACCTTTTAAATGAGATAGCTTTTTAATGTGGGTGATCTATCCCTTTAAGCGGGCCACCTCCACCCATGTGGTCCGAAAACACACAAACACACACACACACACTGCCCTGCTCCCTGACCTTATAATCATGGGGGTCAACGATGACGTGCCAGGGAGTGAGAGTGCACACACCCACACACTAACCCGTCCTTCTCTCCTCCCCTCCTCTGGTTCACACTGATCTCAGGATCTGTCTCAGGCCATTTCAAGTGTGGGGTGTTTTTTCCCCAAACAAAGCAGCGCCAGAAGACTGCAGAATAACAGCACAGCCTGCTCATATTTTTCTGCTCACGCTGAAAGAAATGTTGCCCTGACTTTCCCTGTTAACCCCACAAATGTTTTCACTCTAAACAGCTACAGCACTGTGTGTGGGTGTTCGAGTGGAGATGTGGCTTTAAACCAAAGCAGAAGCTCTGTGACTCCAGCTACTTTCCCCCTTTCAAAGTCTAGAGCGATACCAACAGAGGAGAGGAGGGGAGGGGAGGGGAGAGGAGAGGAGAGGAGGGGAGGGGAGGGGAGAGGAGAGGAGAGGAGAGGAGAGGAGAGGAGAGGAGGGGAGGGGAGAGGAGAGGAGAGGAGAGGAGAGGAGAGGAGGGGAGGGGAGAGGAGAGATAAAGGCTTTAGGTCTATTCTCCCCCGCTTCATTCGTTTAAAAGCATGGGACTATCTTGAACAAAAAAGTCTATACAAAACCAGTACATGTTCACTTCATTCACAACGTGTATGAGGCATGTTATTGTGAGGCTGGTTAGGTTGATGGAGAGCACGCCACAGCTGTCAGCTAAACACAACCTACCCCACATACCCTGTCTGCAGACTCCCTCACTGTATCTCCAGCCTCCCTCACTGTAACCCCAGCCCCCATCACTGTATCTCCAGCCCCCTCACTGTATCTCCAGACTCCCCCACTGTATCCCCAGCCTCCCTCACTGTATCCCCAGCCTCCCTCACTGTAACTCCAGACTCCCTCACTGTATCCCCAGCCTCCCTCACTGTATCTCCAGACTCCCTCACTGTATCCCCAGCCTCCCTCACTGTATCTCCAGACTCCCTCACTGTATCCCCAGCCTCCCTCACTGTATCTCCAGACTCCCTCACTGTATCTCCAGACTTCCTCACTGTATCTCCAGACTCCCTCACTGTATCCCCAGCCTCCCTCACTGTATCTCCAGACTCCCTCACTGTATCACCAGCCTCCCTCACTGTATCCCCAGCCCCATTACTGTATCTCCAGCCTCCCTCAGTGTATCTCCAGACTCCCTCACTGTATTACATTTTACATTTACATTTTTAGTCATTTAGCAGACGCTCTTATCCAGAGCGACTTACAGTAGTGAATGCATACATTTCATACATTTTTTTCTGTGCTGGCCCCCCGTGGGAATCGAACCCACAACCCTGGCGTTGCAAACACCATGCTCTACCAACTGAGCTACAGAGAAGGCCTGTATCCCCAGCCTCCCTCACTGTATCACCAGCCTCCCTCACTGTATCTCCAGACTCCCTCACTGTATCTCCAGACTCCCTCACTGTATCCCCAGCGTCCCTCACTGTATCTCCAGACTCCCTCACTGTATCTCCAGACTCCCTCACTGTATCTCCAGACTCCCTCACTGTATCCCCAGCCTCCCTCACTGTATCCCCAGTCTCCCTCACTGTATCCCCAGTCCCCCTCACTGTAGCCCCATTCTCCCTCACTGTATCCCCAGCCCCCCTCACTGTATCCCCAGCTCCCTCACTGTATCCTCAGCCCCATCACTGTAGCCCCAGCCATAGCCTGCCTAAATAAGGCCTGTTTATTGTTGCTACTTCACCGGGCAAACTGAACCAGCAGCTCTCTCTCTTCTCTTCTCGCCTCTTCTCTCTCTTTCTCTCTCCATCATTCATGGAGGACAGACAGACAGACAGCGTAGTGTAGTAGGCCAACCATACTGTCTGGACATGGATTGGATCTCCCCGTGCTCCGTTACCCTATGCAGACCCTACGCTGGAATTCCTTCTCCACTCCGGCACATACCCACACACACACACACAGACGCATAGACGCACACACATACTGAATCATATATACACACACATTTCATGCACACTAACACACACGCAGATCAGTTCTAAATGTGTCAGTGCGTTTAGTCTGAGGCCCAGTTGTGTAGCATACCAGCTGGCGGGAGCCAATGTGACTCACACACACACACACACACACACACACACACACACACTGCAATGACATGCCATTGTAACAGAAACGCTTCTGCTATGAACAACTTAACAACTGAATGAAGACATGTCCAGGACCTGTATCCACACAGCCTCTCAGGGTACGAGTGCTGATCTAGGATCAGGTCCCCCACCTGTCCATAGAGATGTAGGATCTTAATTTGATCACTCAGTGTATTCAAGGCTTCAAAAGGCTGCTAAAGTTTGTAATATTCACTTTAAAATGAGTTGATTTGCCCTAATAAAAAATGTTTCAACCCCTACAAAAAATCTCCATGAATTATAATCCACATAATCCTTTACATGTTCTGTTGCTGCAGGATTATTTTCCTGTTGAAGCAAACTCTCTCAAATCAAGATCCTACATCTGTACACAGTAGGAACACCTTACTAATATTGAGTTGCACACAAGCCTAAGATCACCATGCGCAATGCTAAGCGTCGGCTGGAGTGGTGTAAAGCTCGCCGCCATTGGACTCTGGAGCAGTGGAAACGCATTCTCTGGAGTGACGAATCACGCTTCACCATCTGGCAGTTCGACAGACGAATCTGGGTTTGGCGGATGCCAGGGAAACGCTACCTGTCCCAATGCATAGTGCCAACTGTAAAGTTTGGTGGAGGAGGATTAATGGTCTGGTGGCTGTTTTTCATGGTTCGGACTCCTTAGTTCCAGTGAAGGGAAATCGAAATGCTACAGCATGACATGCACAAAGTGAGGTCCATACAGAAATGGTTTGTCGAGATCGGTGTGGAAGAACTTGACTGGCCTGCACAGAACCCTGACCTCAACCCCATCGAACACCTTTTGGATGAATTGGAACGCCGACTGCAAGCCAGGCCTAATTGCCCAACATCGGTGCCCAGCCTCACTAATGCTCTTGTGGCTGAATGGAAGCAAGTCCCCGCAGCAATGTTCCAACATCTAGTGGGACGCCTTCCCAGAAGAGTGGAGGCTGTAATAGCAGCAAATCGGGGGCCAACTCCATATTAATGCCCATGATTTTGGAATGAGATGTTGGATGAGCAGGTGTCCGCATACTTCTGGTTATGCAGTGTATATACAGGGGAACGGGGGAAAGTCATCCTTAATGAAGGAGCTGGAGTGGAGAGAGAGAGAGAATGAGTTAGAGAGAGACAAGGAGAGAGAGAGAGAGACGGGGATTTAGAGAGGAGATTGGGGGGTCTTACCTGATACACTGGAGATTTAATTAGACGGGGGGATTGTAGAGCGCCGGGAATTTCACATGGGCTTAGCTGAAAAGAAGGGAAAGAGGGAAAGAAAGAGAGGTAGAGAGAGGCCAGGGAGGGGGGTGTGTTCAGCGCTCCCCTTCTCTTCTTCCTAGACTAAATTGTTTAAATTCTATACCCTTCACTTCATTTGTTTCCTTCTTTTTTTTTTAGACGAGGAGAGGAGAGAGGCCCCTGCTCCCCTCTTTCCCCCTCAACCCCCTCCCCCCCTTCAGCCCCCTCCTCCCCCCTTCCACCCCCCTCATCCCCCTTCACCACATTCCTGACTGCTTTGTTTTCTTCATGTTTGCTTATACCACACACCCAAAGAAGTGCCCCCTTTCTCCCTCCCTCCCGTCTCTCCCCTCTTTTTCCATGCCTTTGAATTAACCAACTCCAGCTAATTATGCTTCTTTCTCTTTCTCTGTGCGGCTTTCTAAAGACTAACCCTCTTTGGCAGGACTTAGTAACACACAAGGTACATTTATATTTTCTACCAAACCAACGTGTGTGTGTGGGTGTGTGTGTGTGTGTGTGTGTGTGTGTGTGTGTGTGTGTGTGTGTGTGTGTGTGTGTGTGTGTGTGTGGTGTGTTTGTCTGAGTATTTCTTCAGACATGTGTAATGGTTCATCTAGTGCATGTTTGTCCTTGTCTAAGCCTCTCTCCTGTTGATCTGTGGTTTCTCCAGGTATCCTCTTTGTAGTCACACACACACATGCACACGCACACACACACGCACACACACACACGCGCGCACCACACACACACGCACCACACACACACGCACACACACACCACACACACACACACACACACACACCACACGCGCACCACACACACGCACACACACACCACACACACACACACACACACACACACACACACACACACACACACACACACACACACACCACACACAAACGCAGTCATGCTGGCGTACACTGTTGTTTCTCTATGGGTTCTGCAGGTGTGTTTTTGCTCTAATGCCTGTGTTTGGTGTTCACTGTGGTTGTCACAGGTATTTCAATGTGATGCTGCCAATGTTCCATTGGTTCAGTTGGCCAAAGCATCTGCCAAAATGACCACAGTATGTTAATGGTTGGGACTGTTTGCATTTTATCTTCTGCGGTGTTCGTCTGTGGTGTTTGATGGAATGGCACGCCCATGTTAACGGTACACTGTGTTGGTTTGTTGCAGGTATTTCTTTGCTGTGCTGGCCATCCTGACAGTTCTGGGGGTGCTGAATGGTTTGGTCCTTCTCCCTGTGTTGCTGTCCTACTTCGGCCCCTACCCAGAGGTCAGATGGTTTCTCCCGTTTTAGCCATCTATATAGCTCCACCACGTAGCAGGAAATGGCACGCTCACACGTTTTTTTTACACACATATTTTGGTGAACCGACGCCAACTTTTGATTGGGTGTTCTAACACGAGCTCCCATGAAATGACTCGGCAGCGTAGTTTGCGTAAAAAATTCCCACTCATCTCCTCACACCTCCCTCCTTTCACTGTCCCCCTCAGGTGACCCCTGTGGATGGGCGTAGCCGGTTACCCACCCCTTCCCCGGAGCCTCCTCCTCACGTGGTCCGCTTCTCAGTCCGCCCACGCCACACCACCTCCGGCACGGGCACAGGAACGGGCTCTGACTCGTCCGACTCTGAGTACAGCTCCAACACCACGGTATCAGGCATCAGCCAGGAGCTGCAGCAGTACGACCTCCCTGCCACTAGGGGCAGAGCTGGGAGAACAGAGGACATGCAGTACGGCATCCAGACCAGCAGGGGCAGAGCTGTTAGAACAGAGGAGGTGCGACTAGGAGCAGGGCCAAGAAGGACAGCTAGACAAGGAGACGCCACGGCCTACTCTGTGTCTTCTGTAAGTGCTTTTGATAATGCACACATATACACACACACACACACACACGTGACAAATGCTCACACTCTCCGTGCGAGATGTGTACAAGTTGTTCTGATTTTCTGATCTTTCTCTCGTCAGTCGGTCCTGCCGGAGTCAGGGGCCCACCCTGGTACATCCCGTCGCTTCAGCAAAAGGGACCTACAGTCGCTGCCCCCAGCACGCCCGCGCATGGACGCTTTTGAGGACGCTACCGAGGCTGGAGGCCATTACAGCTCCGGAGGCCATTTTGGCTCGGGCGGCCACAGAGAACGCTCCGCGGGGCACAGGAGCCGTCCATCCCACAACCCCCGGCCCAATCACCACCAACCTCACCACCCTAACCTCGCCCCTACTTACTGTCAGCCAATCACCACGGTGACGGCCTCTGCGTCGGTTACCGTCGCCGTCCACTCTGCCCCTCCCCCCACTCAGAGCCCCACTTCCTCTTACCCAGGACACACTGCAGCAAACAGTTACCACACAGCAGGCGGCGCAGAGCCGGTGCCTGCCTTCCAGGACCCCCATGTGCCACTGGAGGTCCATATCAGCCGCAGAGGAACCAAGATGGAGGCCATGGAGCTCCAGGATGTGGAGTGTGAGGCAGCTGAGAGCGACTGTGGCAAGAGGGCAAGCTGAGGTAAGCCCCAATGGAGTTTGTAGCTTCTCATGACAATGAAGAAATTCACGTTTGATATTACATCCACAAAGGACTTGAATTGAATGTGCCTGTTCCTTTTTCTTCTTCGATTTTTTTTTTTACTTGCAAAAATGTCCCCATTCAATCCATCAAAAGTCCACCCTTTTCTTTGGGCTGCAAACTGAACATAATATATTCAGCGTTGCGCCTTCAGAGAGTGAGATGTACGTGTTGTCCTGACACTCTCCTAACCGTGTGTTATTCTGTCTCTCTTTTGTTCCAGTGGAGGAGAGCAGAAGTACAACGGCCAAAGATGGACTCCCTCTCTCACTCAGCGGCCCCCAGCGCAGCGACACACATAACCCAGTGGTGGCTAGTGCCATGGTGCTCTATCCTACTGGAACCCAGTGGTGGCCAGCGCCATGGTGCTCAATCCTACTGGAACCCAGTGGTGGCTAGTGCCATGGTGCTCAACCCTACTGGAACCCAGTGGTGGCTAGTGCCATGGTGCTCAACCCTACTGGAACCCAGTGGTGGCTATCGCCATGGTGCTCAACTCTACTGGAACCCAGTGGTGGCCAGCGCCATGGTGCTCCATCCTACTGGAACCCAGTGGTGGCCAGCGCCATGGTGCTCCATCCTACTGGAACCCAGTGGTGGCCAGCGCCATGGTGCTCAACCCTACTGGAACCCAGTGGTGGCCAGCGCCATGGTGCTCCATCCTACTGGAACCCAGTGGTGGCCAGCGCCATGGTGCTCAACCCTACTGGAACCCAGTGATGGCCAGCGCCATGGTGCTCCATCCTACTGGAACCAGTGGTGGCTAGCGCAATGGTGCTCAACCCTACTGGAACCCAGTGGTGGCCAGCGCCATGGTGCTCAACACTACTGGAACCCAGTGGTGGCCAGCGCCATGGTGCTCAACCCTACTGGAACCCAGTGGTGGCTATCGCCATGGTGCTCAACCCTACTGGAACCCAGTGGTGGCTATCGCCATGGTGCTCAACCCTACTGGAACCCAGTGGTGGCTATCGCCATGGTGCTCAACCCTACTGGAACCCAGTGGTGGCTATCGCCATGGTGCTCCACCCTACTGGAACCCAGTGGTGGCTATCGCCATGGTGCTCAACCCTACTGGGACCCAGTGGTGGCCAGCGCCATGGTGCTCCACCCTACTGGAACCCAGTGATGGCCAGCGCCATGGTGCTCCATCCTACTGGAACCAGTGGTGGCTAGCGCCATGGTGCTCCATCCTACTGGAACCCAGTGGTGGCTATCGCCATGGTGCTCAACCCTACTGGAACCTAGTGGTGGCTAGCGCCATGGTGCTCAACCCTACTGGAACCAGTGGTGGCTATCGCCATGGTGCTCAACCCTACTGGAACCCAGTGGTGGCTATCGCCATGGTGCTCAACCCTACTGGAACCTAGTGGTGGCTATAGCCATGGTGCTCAACGCTACTGGAACCACTGGTGGCTAGCGCCATGGTGCTCAACTCTACTGGAACCCAGTGGTGGCCAGCGCCATGGTGCTCCATCCTACTGGAACCCAGTGGTGGCTATCGCCATGGTGCTCAACCCTACTGGAACCCAGTGGTGGCTAGCGCCATGGTGCTCAACTCTACTGGAACCCAGTGGTGGCCAGCGCCATGGTGCTCAACCCTACTGGAACCCAGTGGTGGCCAGCGCCATGGTGCTCCATCCTACTGGAACCCAGTGGTGGCTATCGCCATGGTGCTCAACCCTACTGGAACCTAGTGGTGGCTATAGCCATGGTGCTCAACGCTACTGGAACCACTAGTGGCTAGCGCCATGGTGCTCAACTCTACTGGAACCCAGTGGTGGCCAGCGCCATGGTGCTCCATCCTACTGGAACCCAGTGGTGGCTAGCGCCATGGTGCTCAACCCTACTGGAACCCAGTGGTGGCTAGCGCCATGGTGCTCAACTCTACTGGAACCCAGTGGTGGCCAGCGCCATGGTGCTCAACCCTACTGGAACCCAGTGGTGGCCAGCGCCATGGTGCTCCATCCTACTGGAACCCAGTGGTGGCTAGCGCCATGGTGCTCAACCCTACTGGAACCCAGTGGTGGCTATCGCAATGGTGCTCAACCCTACTGGAACCCAGTGGTGGCCAGCGCCATGGTGCTCAACCCTACTGGAACCCAGTGGTGGCTATCGCAATGGTGCTCAACCCTACTGGAACCCAGTGGTGGCTATCACCATGGTGCTCAACCCTACTGGAACCAGTGGTGGCCAGCGCCATGGTGCTCCACCCTACTGGAACCCAGTGGTGGCTAGCGCCATGGTGCTCAACCCTACTGGAACCCAGTGGTGGGTAGTGCCATGGTGCTCCACCCTACTGGAACCCAGTGGTGGCTAGCGCCATGGTGCTCCACCCTACTGGAACCCAGTGGTGGCTAGCGCCATGGTGCTCCATCCTACTGGAACCCAGTGGTGGCTATCGCCATGGTGCTCAACCCTACTGGAACCCAATGGTGGGTAGTGCCATGGTGCTCCGCCCTACTGGAACCCAGTGGTGGCTATCGCCATGGTACTCAGCCCTACTGGAACCCAGTGGTGGCTATCGCCATGGTGCTCAACCCTACTGGAACCCAGTGGTGGCTATCGCCATGGTGCTCAACCCTACTGGAACCCAGTGGTGGGTAGTGCCATGGTGCTCCACCCTACTGGAACCCAGTGGTGGCTATCGCCATGGTGCTCAGCCCTACTGGAACCCAGTGGTGGCTATCGCCATGGTGCTCAACCCTACTGGAACCCAGTGGTGGCTATCGCCATGGTGCTCAACCCTACTGGAACCCAGTGGATGTTTGTTTCAGATATCTCTATTCATATTTAAAAGATGTACACTCATGTAAATATGAAAACAAAAATAGCTATAATTTAGGAGCTGTACAACTCCTTTTTTAAACAGACTGGGGACGTCATTTTGTATGGCGTGTGTGTGTGTGTGTGTGTGTGTGTGTGTGTGTGTGTGTGTGTGTGTGTGTGTGTGTGTGTGTGTGTGTGTGTGTGTGTGTGTGTGCGCATGCGCGTGCGTGTGTGAAATCTCTGATTACTGTTCACTCATCTGTGGATCTGTGCCATGAGGAAACTTCATCTAGACAATACATTTCAGCATACATTGTTGCTGCTTAAGATATTTTGGTAATGATGTATGATAATTGTGTATAATAACTTGTATAATAATTCTATGCAAATGTTTCTTTTACGTTATAAAGAGGTGAGCGAGTGTGCAAAGGTGATTGTGTGTGTGTGTGTGTGTGTGTGTGTGTGTGTGTGTGTGTGTGTGTGTGTGTGTGTGTGTGTGTGTGTAAATCATCAGATCCATCTCTCTCGAAACAGGCTAACGATCACGTCATGTGAAGCGTTACACAATAACTACACGGAGATTGTGTGTGTGTGTACGTGCGTGTGTGTATGTTTGTGTATAAAGGTACGCTTTTTTTTTAAACGGTTAATTTGCTTATCACAAACCTGTGGTAGTTATGAAACGATTACTGTTGAACTCTGACTCACGCTATGCGTGCTATTTAAGACGAGCAGATTATGAAGAAGATATACAGCTGTGTTGTTTGTGACTGTCCCTCCGTAGTAGCGTCCGCATCGTCTCTGCTCTGAGCTCTTGTGTTGCTGTCTGGTTGCCTGGGGGATTGTTTTACTGTAAAAGGCCATACAAGCCTTGGCTGTCCCTCGGACTCAATTACCCATCTCCCCTTTTCTCTGGTGATGTCATTGCTCTCGGCAGCCATCTTGTAGTAGCATGAGTGGGCGTAAAAGTATCACTCCCGTAGCTAATGAATATTACAGTTGGAGTACAAAACCCATGGTGGCTAGTCAAAGTCATTATGGAGGATGTTTTTGTGTTGTTTTTTTTTGTTTCTCGTGAATGCAACTTCTGTTATTCTAACTGTAAATATACTGTACTCGTCAAAAGTTTGGACACACCTACTTATTCAAGGTTTTTCTTTATTTGTACTATTTTCTACATTGTAGAAAAATAGGGATACATCCAAACTGTGAAATAACACATATGGAATCACGTAGTAACTCAAAAAGTGTTAAACAAATCAAAATATATTTTATATTTGAGATTCTTCAAAGTAGCCACCCTTTGCCCTGATGACAGCTTTTCACACTCTTGGCATTCTCTCAACCGGCTTCACCTGGAATGCTTTTCTAACAGTCTTCAAGGAGTTCCTACATATACTGAGCACTTGTGGGCTGCTTTTCCTTCACTCTGCGCTCCAACTCATCCCAAACCATCTCAATTGGGTTTAGGTTGGGGGATTGTGGAGGCCAGGTCATCTGCTGCAGCACTCCATCACTCTCCTTGGTCAAAAAGCCCTTACACAGCCTGGAGGTGTGTCGGGTCATTGTCCTGTTGAAAAACAAATGAGAGTCCCACTAAGCGCAAACCAGATGGGATGGCGTATCGCTGCAGAATGCTGTGGTAGCCATGCTGGCTGGTTAAGTGTGCCTTGAATTCTAAATGAATCACTGACAGTGTCACCAGCAAATCACCCCCACACCATCACACCTCCTCCTCCATGCTTCACGGTGGGAACCACACATGTGGATATAATCCATTCACATACTCTGTGTCTCACAAAGACAGTGCGGTTAGAACCAAAAATGTCCAATTTGGACTCATCAGACCAAAGGACAGATTTCCACCGGTCTAATGTTCATTGCTCGTGTTTCTTGGCCCAAGCAAGTCTCTTCTTCTTTTTGGTGTCCTTTAGTAGTGGTTTCTTTGCAGCAATTTGACCATGAAGGCCTGATTCACGCAGTCTCCTCTGAACAGTTGATGTTGAGATGTGTCTGTTACCTGAACACTGTGAAGCATTTATTTGGGCTGCAATTTCTGAGGCTGGTAACTTTAACTTATTAACTTATTCTCTGCAGCAGAGGTATCTCTGGGTCTTGAAATTTTACGAATTGACTGACCTTCATGTCTAAGTAATGATGGACTTTTGTTTCTCTTTGCTTATTGGAGCTGTTCTTCCCGTAATATGGACTTGGTCTTATACCAAATAGGGCTATCTTCTGTATACCACCCCTACCTTGTCACAACACAACTGATTGGCTCAAACGCATTAAGAAGGAAAGAAATTCCACAAATTAACTTTTAAGAAGGCACACCTGTTAATTGAAATGCAAAAGGTTGCTACTTTGAAGAATTAAAGATATAAAATATATTCAGATTTGTTTAACACTTTTTTGGTTACTACATGATTCCATATGTGTTCATTTCATAGTTAGTTTTGATGACTTCTACAATGTAGAAAATAGTCAAAATAAAGAAAAACATTTGAATGATTAGGTGTTTCCAAACCTTTGACTGGTACTGTACATATTACCTCTAGTGATAAGCTACACCTAGGATACTCCCCTACTCAGCCTGACACTGCATTACACGTTTCATTCACAAGAAAGTCTTACTCTCTCTCCATCCCCCTCTTTCTTCCTCTTCATCCAATAAGCTACCCGTCCAGAGAGCTAAAGGGTTAAGCACTATCTGGTCTAACGATACTTGGGCTGTGTGTGTCTGTGTCTGTGTCTGTCCGTGTCCGTGTCTGTCCATCTTCCTCTCTCTCTGTCCTCCTCAGTGACAGCAAAGACAACTGGCCCCAATTTAGCCCAGCCGTCCCTACTGACCTCACCTCGTAAAAATCCACAACATAACGCCATGACACTAATTGGAAGTTCCCCCTGAACTGCCAAATGGCACAGGCCAGAGCCTCAGGGGTCAGGGTTCACCAAGCCCCCCCCCCCCCTCACGATCAGCCCGGTGTGTGTGTGTGTGTCAGTCGCGTCTTGTGTAGCTCCCCCATACACCACCCACCCTCCCACTCACACACATATCCCGACCCCCCCCTAACCTTCCATACACACAGACTTCCTGTCCAACACGTGTAGCTACGTGTGTCATTTTCTCCCAGAAGTCTTAACTGTGTCGTTAGTATCCCCCTCCATTGTCCATATGTCGTGTCAGCTGCTTGTGTGAAATTCTTTTTTTTTTTTTTTGGTTTATTTGTTTTTGTTTTCTCCTGATGTCACATTGGCAGTAATGGAGAGAAATCATGGCGGGCAACTATTTTCTTCATTTTTGAAATGTTTGGGGTTTTTTCAACGTTGGATTTGCGATATTTATATTTTTGTATTATAAGATGTTTTTTGGTTTTTGTTTTCTTTCGTTATTGGTCATCAATGCCAGTGGATAACAAATGCAGGGATTTTTATGTCTATTGAAAAACACTATTACAGTGATTGTTTTGACATGAATGGTGTTTGATCTGTATAAAGTGCTTACTAATGTTAAATAGGAGGAACAAAAGACTATATAGCATTTACACTACAAGACTCACCATAGCTCTTAGAGGATTTTAAAAGGAAGGAAAATCAATGGTTTTCTGCAGACTTCCATTTGGTCTTCGTTGGCGAGGATATATATTGTTTCAGTTACAAAGATAAATGTATGCCATATAATTTATTTATATGAAAATTTATTTTTGTAGTATACATAGTAGTTGTCAAGTTTTTTGACGGAAGTATATTTTTAAAGAGTTTATATGTAATGATACCGTAACAGGAAATCCTTAGGTGGACTCTTTCACTGATGACATTGACAGTCAGTATTATCTATCACAGGGGAGAGAAAACTCAGCAAGCTGTTTCTATGGGTTTGTCAAATGCTGGCCATGAAAGTAGAAGTTGTACTAGCTCTCTAAATATTAATGTTCAAACACTGATAGAATTCTAACAAATAAAAATATTATAACTTATTTGTCTCTTTGTTTTCTAACGTCAATAAATGGATGTGAAAAGAACCGTTTGTTGTTGACAGTGGGCCAATGATTTCAGAAAGAGGGTTGATATCCTGAAAGACAGAACATCCAATAACGGTTTTATGTGAGGTACAGTATGTACATGACACACGATATGATGCTTGCCACAAATTACAACACCTTTTCATAATAGTAAAACGCACACAACATAAGTCCCACTCGTTTTAGTGTGTTTTTAAACACCCCATAGTGTTTCCCATGTTGGACATAATAGAAATTAGTAGTTACGATATGTTTATTGACTTAAGTGTGGTCAGAATCCTTGTTAATTATGGAGCGTTTCCCCCTGTCCGCCACTAGGTCAAAACCTGTTAGGTGTACAATGAACCGTATAACCGCCTTGTCCTCCCCCCTTCTCCTCTCCTCTCCCGCCTTTCCATTGGAGCTTGCTGACATCTGGTCCTGAATCCAGCAGCTCCTTCTAACAGCCAACACCACCTCCCTCCTTCCCATTCCTCCCACTCTGCTCCCCTGTTCGGTATGATTTTGATGGACAGCTTTATAGACTGCAAGGAAATTGGTTGTAGTTACAATACAGCTGGTCTGTTCGGAGTAATGAAAAAGGGCATGTGGCCTTGAACTCATAGAAATGGAGACCCAGTCAGACTCAGACTAGCTCCTCTCTTTGGCCGCTGACTAACTGGCTGATGGACTGACTGACTGACTGACTGACTGACTGACTGACTGACTGACTGACTGACTGACTGACTGCATGGGTGGCTGCATGGGTGGCGCCCATCTACTCTCATACACTCAACATGGATGGCTATGTTCAGAAGAGGGAAACATTCCAGTGCGATGCAGAAAGAAGATTATTCTCTAGCAGTGTTTCCCAACTCCAGTCCTCCAGTACCCCCAACACTCCTCCAATACCTCCAACAGTCCTCCAGTTCCCCCAACAGTCCTCCAGTTCCCCCAACAGTCCTCCAGTTCCCCCAACAGTCCTCCAGTACCCCCAACAGTCCTCCAGTACCCCCAACAGTCCTCCAGTTCCCCCAACAGTCCTCCAGTTCCCCCAACAGTCCTCCAATACCCCCAACAGTCCTCCAGTTCCCCGAACAGTCCTCCAGTTCCCCCAACAGTCCTCCAGTACCCCCAACAGTCCTCCAATACCTCCAACAGTCCTCCAGTTCCCCCAACAGTCCTCCAGTTCCCCCAACAGTCCTCCAATACCTCCAACAGTCCTCCAGTACCCCCAACAGTCCTCCAGTACCCCCAACAGTCCTCCAATACCCCCAACAGTCCTCCAATACCCCCAACAGTCCTCCAATACCCCCAACAGTCCTCCAGTTCCCCCAACAGTCCTCCAGTTCCCCCAACAGTCCTCCTGTCCCCCAACAGTCCTCCATTACCCCCAACAGTCCTCCTGTCCCCCAACAGCCCTACAGTACCCTCAACAGTCCTCCAATACCCTAACAGCGCTCCAGTGCCCCCAACAGTCCTCCAGTACCCCAACAGCGCTCCAGTACCCCCAACAGTCCTCCAGTAACCCCAACAGTCCTCCAGTACCCCAACAGCGCTCCAGTACCCCCAACAGTCCTCCAGTACCCCCAACAGTCCTCCAATACCCCCAACAGTCCTCCAATACCCCCAACAGTCCTCCAGTACCCCCAACAGTCCTCCAATACCCCCAACAGTCCTCCAATACCCCCAACAGCGCTCCAGTACCCACAACAGTCCTCCAGTACCCCCAACAGCGCTCCAGTACCCACAACAGTCCTCCAATACCCCCAACAGTCCTCCAGTACCCACAACAGTCCTCCAGTACCCCAACAGCGCTCCAGTACCCACAACAGTCCTCCAATACCCCCAACAGTCCTCCAATACCCACAACAGTCCTCCAGTACCCCAACAGTCCTCCAGTACCCACAACAGTCCTCCAGTACCCCAACAGCGCTCCAGTACCCACAACAGTCCTCCAATACCCCCAACAGTCCTCCAATACCCCCAACAGTCCTCCAATACCCCCAACAGTCCTCCAGTACCCACAATAGTCCTCCAGTACCCCAACAG